>NW_010187163.1:0-19897 GCF_000695765.1 Mesitornis unicolor | reverse complement strand
TTATTATTATTATTATTATTATTGATAAACTAAAAATATTTTAGGTTTGGTATTCTTGGATTTGTAGCACTTTTCTCCATTTCTTCCTAGTAGAAAGGAATAACTCTTATCATGTATATAATTCTCTCCTTCCCTCCCATAGAAGTAATTAATTCTCAAAACAGTTGTGAGAAATAAGGAAATCTATCTTACAGCTGATGGAAATGGGGCAGAAGGGGGTTAATTCATTATTTCAATGTCATTCTGTACATCAGTGGCAGAACTGAGATGAGAAGCCAGAAGTTGCTGACTGCCAGCCCTGAGCTCAATGGCATGGCTGCTGTGGTAAAGTTACTCAATGTTGTGTACTGAAATAGGTGTGTACCTTTTGCTAGTCTTGCAGAGAAGTAATGGTGAGGTGAGAATCCTGCAACATTTTAAAGGTATGTGTGGAGTAGATTTGGCATCAGCACCTTTCTGTATCTTGTCAGACACCGGAGGCTGAAGGGACCGCACTCCTTTTCTGCTGGTACTGAGGTTAGATGGAAAGCAAAATGCAGTTAAAAGGTGTGTGCCTGGAAGACTGATGCTGTTGGACCATTTTACCCTTTAAAAAGAAAAGTTAAGGTAAGAGAGCTGACTGCCCCTGGGAAGTAGGGAGCAGAAGAGGATTGCTATACCTGTTGGAAGATGATATATCATTCTTTAGCTCTGTAAAAAATTCAGATAAATTTAGGTAAAATTCAGGGAAGCAAACAAATCTTGTGTGCATACTTGAACTGTGAATATATTCACTTGTTCATATGTTCTTCCAGTTAATCACTTTTTTTTCTTTACCCCTGCTGAAGAAAACATGATCTGCATTTAAGGTAGACAGGGGAATAAAGAACAAACAGCCATAGCTGCTGGCTGTTTCTGCAAATGCTAAGAGGTATGTCTAGTCTCTATGAGAATCCATAAGATTTACAGCAAAAAATGTATGGTCAGTCAGAGGGCTTCTACTTGATGACATGTCTTTCTGCTCAGCCTTTGCTGCTGAGTGGAACTGAATCAGCACAAAATGACCCTTTTATTCTGCCATAGTATGGATTTATATGCACAGGGGCAGCTCCTCAGTAAGGGTAATTGTCTTAACTTTTTCAAAGGTCTTGAATTTGTCCATTTGAGGTTTGATCCTAGCAAAAGGTGAGCATATGACTTCAAGTCCCATGACTTCATCTATGAAAGCCACTGTCACCATGTTGCCTCTCCAATCTTTAGCTTTCTTGTATTGTTTTGCTCAGCTTTTTAATGACGTTGAAAGGAATTTCAACCCATCATAATTGATGCTGTTCTAGCCTAAGTGTAATAATGATTTTGATTATTTTGGGTGTGAAAAATTCTGGGATGTGATAAGAAGCAACTGAGATAAAATTATTTGCTTGTATTTTGGAACTACTTTGCCACCTCCAACAAATTCATATTTTTAAAAATTGTTTTGAAGAGGTTATTATACATACATTAATTTTAAAAGAAATCTAGGACAGTTCTGATGACAGTGATCTACTTTTTCCTCTGTTGCATGCATAAACATGTAATAATAACAAACTTAAAATGTACATAAATTCTGGTTTCAAATTAAAAGAATAGAAAAGGCAAGCAAAGCATGGGCTGCAGAAGCAACAGGAAGTGAAAAGGTGGCGAGAGTGAAACAAGAATGTAAATCACATTTTTTATGAGTGGCCACCCGGACGACAGAGTGCAGAAGCAGACCGGGTTGTTGTGAGAAATAACAGTGAAGAGTGCACATGTAATAATACAAAGTGCCTAAGAGAGGAGTAGGGCCAGGGCAGTGATGGGGAAGGCTGTCCTAGAGCAGGGCTTGAAGCAGGCTCATTGCTTACACTGCCTCCCACTTCCTTTTTGCGCCCCCTGACCCCCCTTTTCTTTTTTCTAAAACGAGGTTGATTTTGCTAGGGATGGTCCAAAAAAGCACCCTTTTGAACAATAAACACAAATTACTCTGGTGGTCCTGTCAGCTTAGGGTCTTTGTAAAATAACCAGTGATCTACAACACTTTCTGGAATTGATTTCACAGGCTTTCCCCCTACCTTCTCACTGACAGCCTGGAAAAAAAATTCCCCTACCACCGTCAGTGAATGTTATTCATTTTCCCATTATTGTAAATTCTTACATGCAAAGAGTTCTAAAGAGCTAACCCTTTGAAGCAAAGGTGATTTTGCTACTGAAGGAGTAACAAATCAAACACTATGCTCACAAACTCTTACATTTTGAAAAGAACACTTTGAAATTATTAAATAGTTATGCATGGCAAGGACTTGAAACTTTGATGATTTATTCAGACTCCATAACCTATAGTAAAATATAAATTTTTGTTAATAGTGCCATAAATGTAACATTCTCTGCTCCTCCTCCCTCCCTCTTTTTTTCCTAAGTGTAGGACTTCCAAGATTTTTGGAAGAAAAAAAGCATCTGTTTTTCTGCATGTTTGCTTTTTTTATAGACTTCATAAATCCAGCAGGCTTCTATTTGGACCACTAGGCCCTTTCAATAGAAGCATGTTTTCACTGGGATTTCCACATTCATAATTATTGCTCTCGTTTCTCTGCTGTGAGAAGACAAGCTGCTATTTCATTGCTTTGGGGAAGTTAATAATATAGTAGGCAAAACATCAGGAAAAATTATAATGAATGAACCTATACAAATTGTAGGTAAACACATGCTGCTGTTATAAAATGTTCCCATCATAAATCCCGGCAAATCACTCTTTGCACAAGTGAATAACTTTTTAACACATAAACACTCAATTAATTAAAGGCAATATACTATATATGCTCAAACCAGTGTGACACAGAAAAGACAGACTCAAATAATGACATTCAAGATTGTGGGTCCAGTCGTGTCTGCACAGCCCTCCTGAGAGATTTGGCAATAATAACACTCTAAAGTAACTCTCCTCTGTACCTGAAGTGAAAATGGAGTTCTCAGCCTCAGCATTGCAATACTATACTATTGCATTCATTTAAGACGTAAGTAGGAAACTCTCTACTTTTTTTCTCACCTTATTTCATACAACACAGCAAATGTTTCCTCAGTTTCATGTAGGTTACAGATCCCTCCTCCTCCTCCTCCTTACTATTTCTTATGTCTTGGTATTTTTTCCATCTTATACAGGATTCTTGGAAGATTATTTCCTTTAGCAACTGTACCATTTGCAAGACCAATTAATTTATTGACATTGCCTTTTTCCATCAGTAACTGGTTCAACTCCCCTAAAATATATCTGTTCATTTTGAAAGCCATGTTGGTTTGAATTTGCTGGAACTATTTTAAAAATACTCTTTAGATAATTTTTTTTCTCTCTAAGAAAAAAAAAAGGAGAAAGGGGCAAAACAAACAAACTTCAAAATGTTTTCAGTTTGGATTATGTTTGTGTCAAGATCAGACAGAGGCTCACCAGCTGTAGAAAAATAACCAACTTGTACTCACATAGGAAGGTACAAAGCAAGGTTCAGTTCCCCAGTGCAGGAGTTATTTAGTTTTCTTTTAAGTGGAAATAGCTCCAGCAAGAGCCACTGAGAGCAACCCATCAAAAACTGACTAAAAGTGGTGACTTGAATGCAAAACTTTTACATTCAAGTATACTTGAATGGAGGAGTCCTATGGGAAAACCATACACACAGTCATAGGAATTAAAAAGGGAATCCTTGGTCATCCTAGGAGGAAGGTGTGAGTTGTCACACCGCCTAGCAGTAGTTAATCACCTTGATAGGCCTCATCCAGTATTCTGTTTTTAGTCCCAGTGTGCCCAGCTTATTTTGTGAGCCATCTGGGTTAATATAGACAGGAATTCCTGAAGTGTATAATGGAAAAAACACAGTACTGAGCACATATTTGTTGGACAGCAAGTGTGATTATAGATCAAGAAATTTCATACGAAATTACTGGCAGGGATGTTTCAGAGCCTAAAAATGAACCCTCAAGCTTGGCCACAGCTACTTTAAATGATTCATAAGTATTTCGGCCATTTAAAGTCTTGTTAGTTGCTATAAAATTTTATCCTTTAAACCTTATCCTTCACTTTTGACATTTGAAGTCTACTTCTAGAATTTATATCTTCCATTACCCTGCCCTTGTTCATCATATTTCATAATTGCTCTCTCAAGAGCATCTATTTTTAGCCGTGGAAGTTATCTTACATAGGCTTTTTACCATGTGATGACTATTTTCATGCCAAATTTAACACTTCAGTCCACAAAGAATCCTTTAAATCAAAAGTATACTGATCCTGATAGTAGCTGCTAGCGAATCCACAGGAGAAGTGAATATGAATTGAACCAGCCCAGATCCTGTCAGCTGATGATTTACCCAAGGCACGGATCCTTTGGGATTGTCTTAGTCCTTTATCTTCTTTTTAATCTTTGGCCTTCATAGTGCCTTGTGTTCAAAATTTCCACTGTTTAGTTCTTTGCTGTATGAAACTTGCTATTTAGTGAGTTACTGGTGGAGCTTTAATTTATGTATTGCAGTATTCATTGTAATGTTCATCTGTTTTAGAACAGAATAGAATAGTTCAGTTGGAAGGGACTTATTATGATCTCTCAGTTCAACTACATATTGTTGTTATTTTACAAAAAATGGCTGGACAGTCACTGTTATAATTACTGTAAAATTCAGGCACAAAACAATCCTGGGTAATTAATGTTTTAATAAGTAGCTTCTAGAATTGTTCAAAAAAATAACACCAAGAGATCAAAATGGAAATCACCCCATAGTATTTACTAATACTTATTAACAATGTCATACATTTGAATTAATAGGTGACAAAAATGGGACAAAATGAGGATCAGAACAGAGAATATGCTTGATAAAAGCCAATTGTAACTTGAAATCTACGTTTTAAATTTTTTTCCCATTTTAATTTGTCATAATATACTGTTAGCCAGAAGGAGTTTTTTGAAGAAAATCTTTTTAAGAAAGTATCCAAGCAAACTTTTTGAGTGGGCTATAAATTCTGCCATTTGAAAGGTAGAAACCAGCTGCCTTCTGAATAGCATTAAACAGGTTTATCCAGCTATTCAAGATGGAAAGAGAAAATGTTGGAAGCCAGTAAAACATAATTACCTGAAATGAAATAACTGGTTTTATGTGATTGCCTGTTTGGAATTTAATTAAGGTTTCTATCTGACTGTCAGGCCAGAGAACATACACTGTCTCCAGTGCCCAAGCTGCTTTGTCCGAGGCTAGGTTGGAGCACCTCAATGGGCAGCGTAGATAGCCCTGCATACACAGGGAGTGCCTATGTTCTTCTGGCCTTGGACAACTCCTGAAAAGACAGAGATTACCTACAAAACAGAGATTTTATGCATAATGCGTGCATGCACACACACACAGAAAATGACAGTGACTTTGCTATAGAACAGCAGGCAAGAAAACAATAGAAGATAAACCACTCAAACAGGAATAAATGTGCCTAGAGATGTCCAGACACAAGCATTTGTTAAACTGAGAACCAGCCCTCTGGTCCTTTCCTAGGAAAAACTGCTGATGAGGAGATGACTTGCTATGGATTTGGGAGATGAAAGGTTCAATGGAAAATAAAATCTGGCTTCTGCTGTCTGGGCTGGGACTCCTTCGACTTATGCGCTCACATGACCTCACCAGGAGCAGAGTTGAAATACTTCTTGGGTTGATGCAATCCGCCGCGGCTGCTTAGTTGCTGCTGTCCGTCCTGTCCTCAGAGATTACCTGCTCCTCCACCCAACCACAGGCAATAACGCCTGCAGGGATGATACATCTAGGCGGTCCCCCATGCCAGTGATCAGGCATTGGAAACAGCCTTCCCGGACAGGATTTTAGAGTGGTTCTTCCTGCCACAAAAGATCAGACTGAACTGGAGCCTGACAGGGTCCAGAGCTAGAATAAAGTGTTTTAGCAATAATATCTTCCATCAGAACATATATAAATACCATTCAAAATCCCTCCTCTGGGCATTGTAACAGATTCATCTACCCCAGACGGAGGACGGTGAAGTATTTCCTCCTTCTGCACTCCAAGTCTCCAGCCTCTCCTAATAGTTCAATAAGTTTTCAGAGTGCAAAATAACAAGTAAGGTACTGCATTTGCCTGTATGGTGACAAAATACATATTACAAAGAAGGAAGTATGAATTGTTATTTCAAAAAAAAAGAGGTGTAGTAACAAGAATAGAGCACATCAGAGACTAACAGTTCTGCTGGAAGCAAGTTTTTTCTTGTTGTTAATAACTTTTATAGTTATTTGAACTGCGTTCTTTTTAAAGTCTTCCAGCTACTCCCATAGGAAACTTCTTCCTTATTTAGTGCTTCCAAAGTTCCTTGAAATGCTTGGATGAATGGTCCAATATAAGTGCCAAAGATTATTTTATTCACTGAACTTCAGAACACTGACAATGTCCTGTCTGGTTAAGAAGTGACTTGATTTTGGGTCATCGTGAAGTAATTTTTATATAGTTTGGGGAGAAGGGCTGTTTGGATTGGGTCTGTTGTTCAGCATGCTGCGGACTATTACTGAAATACTGAATCTGATACACTATTATGTCACAAAAAAGGTGCATGCACATAAGCAAATGCTAGATACACCTCTATTATGAAATTAAAGAGTCAAGGAAATTTCTGGATGCTGGAACCCAGACATCTATACTGCTAAATCGCTAGAGCAGTCCCTAGTTTTAGCCCTGATCAACAAGCACTTTCCCAAGCAGTTCCTGGGTTCAACCTGGAATTTAGCAAAGGTTTGTGACTAGCAGGGAGTTTGAATTTGGTCACTTCTTTTTCAAAGGCTAGAAAGTTCAATAGTGTGGACTTGGAAGAGCTACATGTGTGTTTAATATACTAATGTAGACATAATCCCTATGAAAATATGCATAATTCTTCAATGTTTTTTGCAAACCAAACCTTAGAAGCAAGTATTACAGTTTTCACACTCTTTGATGAGCTGGCCAGCACCTGCCTTCAGGTGACTGTAGTTACCTTGGATATGGTTGAGAAACAGAATATATCTGTCCTTCAGTATTTATCTAGTAATGGTTAACGGCATTTGTGTGTGTGTTTGAGAAGACTATACTAAGTTCTGACGTGAAAACATTGTACTGATGGTTGCATGTACAGTGAATAGTAAATAGGTAAAAGACTTTGACGTGTATTAACATTTGTTTTATGAAAGTATTCCAAGTCTCTGCCTTACAGTTAACCACCTCATAGTTGAATTCAAGTACAAGAAGAACATTAGCAAGCCAAACTGAGTATGTGCCTATGCAATTAAATCTCCAGTTTCATGTGTGTGTCTGTCCAGTACTTACAGAGATCGTGGAACACCGATTTCCACAGAGGAATTAGACGATCATGTACCAAAGCTTTGCCTTTTGTGGACAAGAAGAGCAAGAGAAGGTAAGACCACTGAAAACAATCATCATAGATTAGTTTTCACCTAAGTGGAAAGTGGTGGAAAGTGGTGTAAGAAAGATCCCTTTCTGAGCAAAATGCAGGAACCTTCTTAGCATAACCTTAGCTATGATTTCTTCATCTGAAATTATGTTCTTCTTATGCCCATGTAGTTATAATATTTTCTGCAGGTACATTAGCCATAGTTCTAACTAAATTCAGTTTTTGCTTGCTGAGCTAATAAGAATGTACTTTGAATCAACTTACAGGGAATGTACTGATAGAAGATTCTGTCAAATCTGTGATTGTGTTAAATTTATGGTTTTTCATGTTTCAGAAACAGAAATTATACTGAGAACCAAGTTCTACAGTTCTGTGAAGGTTCTGCAGAAAGTGCTAGAGGCAACTAAGTCTTTGATCCTGCCTACCAAAAAGTTAGATTACTTTTTCAAAACATTTTAAAATTATGAAGCAGAAAACACGGTGGTTGGGAGGGTGCATACTTAAAATAGAATAAAATATTTCTCTCCAAATGCTAACATTTAGATGGCAATATTTTTTCAGGAATGTAAATACCCTGAGGAAAAAAAAGGATGAAAAACTCATTTTCTCTAGCAAAATAAGGTTTCATCATGAGTTAAAGCTTTTAGTCTTGTTTTACTTGTCATCCAATATTGTAGATTGGTGGTTATAATAATAATAAAATACATTATTGATTCACATCTGATCTTTATGAAATCTAGCAATAATGACAGTAAGGATCCTTTTGAACAAAGGAAAACAAACAACAAGACCCATGTAGATACTTGGGGTGAAATTCTGGCCTCATGGAGTAAATAGTGAAACTCCCGTTGACTCCAGCAGGGTCAGGATCTCTTCCCCTTTCCCTCCACCCTCAGTGTGTAACCACAGCTGTGCTTTTGCTAAGCAGCATGCAAGAACAACTTATGAATCACATCTGGTGACCCTGTTTGGCATCCCAGCAGAGAAAACATCAGGAATATTAACCCCTTTGTTACATAAATTAAACAAAGAGATTTTTGGACCACTTCGATAATGCAAAAAACTATGGGAGAGAGAATAAAAGTATTTTATGGGAACTAAGAATCAGGGCTGCAGTGAGGAAGAAAAGCTGCTGAGGCTTAATTACAAAATTTAAGAATAAACACATTTTTCTTTCTCTTTTAGGTTTGGTTGCCAATGTAACTTGATAAATTTCTTTGGTTTGTTTCCACTTGTTCTCACTGATGCAAGCTGGCAATAGCCTTTGTAGAATTTCAGGCTCTCCTGAGTCAGTGTCTTGATCTTCAGTCAAAACCTCTTCGTTTTCCAAGAACCTCTTAATTTTCCATTTCCTCCTTGGCAGAGCTTAAATCCGTCTCCAAAAGCTGTATTAACATTTTTTACCTGAGACATTGGAATTTCCACCATCACTGGCCTTATTTCACTTTTCTGTCTTTGGAAGCTATCTTGTGAAAATCAGAAGTTAATATCCAACGCTCTGCTTTTTCTTTTTTTTTTTTTTTCTTTTATCATTCTTTTTGGAGAGTATGTGTATATTTTAGTCTGGAGAGGAATTTCACAGATTGAAGTTTCTATCATAGCTATCCATATCCAGGGCTGAATGAGCCTTTTGGATATAAACATTCCCAAAACAAAGCATTTGTTATCAGAATCTAGAATGCAGTGCTGTACTTTCTCACTCACAAGGCATCTAACAGTAGCTGTTAAGAAACAAATTCCTGCCTTTTAATCTTACTATAAGGCTTTAGGCTAGTTATGTAACATATAACTATATATGAGCTGTCATATGTGGAGGATGTTAGAGAAAGCAGAAAAATGGACTACACAAAGCATTACAGACCATTATATATAAGCATATAAGTCAGCTTGGTTCTCTTGACATAATTGGAGCCATTGCATTCACATTGCCCTCATTTCGTCTATTAAAACAGATTGTGCTAGGCTGTAGATTATGTAAATAATATCTGAGGGATGAAATGCCCTGATTTAGCACATCTGCTGAGCCATGTGAAGTCACAGAGCTGAACTGTACAGGAAAGTCACCGTCCGCCAAAATCAATGGAGCCCTGTAAATTTCGAATAATGGCACATCAACCTATTGGACATGTCTGGTTGAAGTCTAGCCCCTCTAAGCATTTGATCTTTCAGCCATTGTTTTTGAAAATGGTATCTTTGTTGTCATTTGTGTGCATCTGGATGCTCTTAAGTGGGACCAGGGCCAAATTCTTAAAAATATCCAAGTGTTTAATCTCAGTGAAATCAGATGATTCACAGCAGTACTTCAGTACAGCAATACCTCAGTACAGAAAGAATTCTAAACAATTCAAATTCTTTAAGACCAGGAAAGCAATTGAAAATTACAGGTAGGTCCCAAGTATACAGCAAAAAATTAATAGAGTTTTTTTACTTGCTAACACATTAATGTAAGACAAAATTTAGAAATAGCAGACATATTTTCGACAAAGAGAATATGAAATTAAAAAGGCTACCTGGAAAGGTTAGTATAAGACATCTGTATTTTGAACATCTGCAAATGCATTTCTTTTTGTATTAGTATGACAAATATTTACAGAGTACTAGGATATCTGTCAACTGTAGGGAGCACAATGTCTTGCAGTGATGAAGAAATAACACTCTATCATAATAATGCAGAGGAATTCGGTGAATACAGAAGTCAACACAGGGAGAATGAATGCAACATATGCAGCAAAATATTACTGTTTATAAGAATACTAGTGTAGCTCATAAGCTACTGACCATCAAATCATTAAAATAATATTGAGCAATGCTGTTTGAGAACTTCACACCAACATTACATTTATTTCCAGTGTATTCAAACCTTTTGCCCTGCAGAAAATTTTGATATTGGAACTCAATTCAGTATGAAAGCATATGCTACAGTTTTAATAACCTATGACAGAATTTTCTATCATGCAAAAATGTACTATTAGTATTGAGGTGTGAAGTGTCAGCAGGCACATATAGGGCAACCAAGACTAATAAGTGGTCGCAATGGGGCATTTCAACTATCATCATAGAAATTCATCCTTTGCAATGAGCAATTTAGAGAAAGAACTTCTCCAATTCTCAGACTATATTTTTTATAGCAATTGATTCTACAGCACACAAGATGAAAAGTTATGTAAAATACAAGTGTTGGTTCAAGTGTTGGCTCAGCTATTGCTGAGCCACTAATTAATGGTGACCACAGCACAATTAAGTTCAACATCCTCAAGGGAGTGATTGAACCAAATACAGGATTGTGACACTAAACTTTTGATAATGAAATTTTTTCAAGGGGAAAGTTAGTTAGAAAACCCTAAAGTCAAAAGTGAGGAAATTAAAATCCTTACACTCAGCATGGAGGCTTCCCAGGAGTCACAGAGGAATGAATGCACCTTAACAAAAAAGAAAATAGAAAGCCAATTAAAGCTTAGTATGGTTAGATTGAAAGTTTCAAGATGTTATTTAAGACAAAATGGTAGCCTTCATAAAACTGTAATCTAGTGCAAGTGAAGGAAAGAAACATGTATTATGGAATGTAAGAATTACAGAGGTAAAAAGTGAGGTATAAGGTGAGAAGTTGTCATAGACAAAACCAAAAATGTTAACAATATATTTGTATGTGTCTCAATTGGGAGTTGTGTAAGAAAATAAGCTGATTCATTTATCACCCTTGAGAAGTTATGGATAATATAATTATTAGAGAAAAATTTTAAATAGTGCATTAGGACACTTTTCAGATGTGACTGAGGTACTTGTAAAAAAGAAAATCACTCAAATGAATTCACTGTCAATACATTAAACTGATGAAAAGTATCAGTTCATAAGGCCTTCCAAGAACTCACATGGAAAAGGCAGGGCCGAACTGTTAGTAGGAAAGTACAATTTCACGTGAACTCTGGTTCTAAGCTGAAATATGGAGCACCAGCAAATGTTTAAAATGTGACAGGTGACTGTATTCTCATTAGACTGATCGGTAGAAAAGACAATAAAAGAAAGTTTTTAAAGTAATTTTTTGCTTTCCTAGAAGCTGAAACAAACCCCTCATGAAAGTCTGCTGGGGATATGAAGAAGCTGCTGGCTAAGGACCAGCATGGACACAGGGAAGAAATGGAGCAGATAGTGGCAAAGAGGTGGGAGCTGGTGCCTGGTGACAAATGAAGGATGGGTCTAAGAGTGTCAGGTTGAAGATCCCTTTCCCATCATGCCCACCCAAGTCAGTGAGGGATTTAGCATTAACTTGAATGCAGCAAGATCTTACCTGCAGGCTCTAGGTTTGACTCCAAACCCAAAGATTACACTGGTCACATCTGTTCGCCTCCTGGTAGCATTCACCATTTAAACAGGACTATATATGTCTGACAGATGATAATTATACCTGATGATTCTTATGCACAAGCCAAAACAAAAACTGAGTGGCATCGTGGTATTTGCTTGTTATTTTACTCCAAGGCCTCATTTACATTATGCAAATACTGTTCCTCTTTCTAAACAAATACAGCCCTTCCCCTTCTGCACTGCAGTAGGCTGACCTATTTCAACAGAACTCAACTGGCATCTGAGTTCACAGTTAAAGGCTGAAAAGAACATTAATTGAAGACTGTCTGCTGGAAGGATATAATGATGTTCCGGTGTGAACAAAAGTCAGGCCTTGTATTTTATAGACTGATTTTTGAGATATCTAATCTACCAGAACGAGTTTTATTTCATTCTCCCTTCTGAAGGATACAAATTTGTGATACATTTTGAAAAAAAATCTGACTACAGAGAGAGAAGCAAAAAACAGAGAGAAAGCACATGGCCATTTAAAATTACTTATGCATTTCTAGAATAATTTTCTTGAAAAATATAATGTCCTAAAGGAAATATGCTTTTTGTGGTGTTGATGGAAAACGCTTACTTGCACTCAGTTTGTGCAACTTGAATAACTCACTCACTCATAACTTTGCTTTTCATTAATAATGCCATCACTCCAAAGTCATGTCAGCAATAATGCCTTTACAACTATCTGTAACATCAGATGTTTTGCATGTATATACATGGAGTCTGTGGAGCTGCTATCCAGATAATAATAAACCACCAAACCAGGGACTAAATTCCGTTTATCTTGCACCTTGACATCCTCCCATGCACTAATCCATTTCCACTGGGACTGTTTTTAACAATCTGACCCTCCCAGCAGTTAAAAACAGCTGCCATTTTTTTTAAACAAACCTGCCAGGAAAATATTTCTTGCTTTCCTTACAAACGTGGAATTCTGAACCACCCTCCCACCCCCAAATTACATTGGACTGATTCCCAGACCATGTAATGTTCAGTCCTGAGCTAATGACTGGTTTAAGTTTCAATAACCCAGAGTTCATTAGGACCAGAAATAGATTATACTATGGTAGAGATGGGATTCCCTCTTTTCCAACAGGATATGGCCTTTTTTTTCTGCTAAGTTTGGTAGAATATAAAATTTCAGAGTTTAAAAGTCAAAGCTTTGTAGGTGATGTTTAATGTTTTAAAATATTTTGTATTAGGCTGTTGCCTACAGCTGAAACTGCAACTGAGGTCCCAGTGAAAAGACCTCCAGAAATGCAGGGTCACAGACAGCCCTCATCACTGGCACTTCACGATCGAAAGGTGGAAATGGGAGAAGGGAGGATGAGTTGGTAAAATGAGTTAAATGCAATAAAAATATAGAAAATATAGAAATATAGAAATAGAAATATAGTTAGTGCTGAACTGCGATTAAATACTGTGTCTCACCTCCTGCTTTACTGTCTCAGTCTCATGAAAGCAACTAAAATTATTAGGTTTAACTTTTTATTTTTCAGTTGTTGACGGGGCATGTGAATTTGTGGTTTTTAGGCAATATGGTTTTATAGGCACTGAGAAAAGTGACTCCAGCAAAGAGCTTAAAAATCCTGTAGCATGTGTAAACTAGCTTATTTATGTCATGTTGTAGAACACCTGCTGATGTAAAGTGGTCTGAAGATTTTATTGCTGCTCCATGGTCAGCTTAAATCATGAAGTCAGACATACATGACTTGTGTGCGCATCTTATTCCCATCAGCACCCAACACTTCATTTATCTGCTCTGTTAACATATGCAAAACCTCTCTATTGAAAAGATGTCAGCGCTGATACGTTTTTTACGGTTAAACTTCACAGTGTGCTTGTCACCAGTATTGAACTAGTGCCTTGTATTGAAATGTGCCTGCCTTTGATTTCAATCATTCTTATACCAACTTATATGTCTACACTGTAACTGCAACTTGGTTGAGAGGCTAGACAGCACAACAACTTCCATGACAAGGAAAGAGGAGTCAAACGGTTGTTTAACCACCATCAGTTGATGAAAAATGAAGAAATTGTATTCTTCAGTAAAGTGTAGGTGTTTTCCTCGTAAAAGGAAAGGAGACAAAACGTTGCCTGGCCTGTGAGGGGATCCTCTATATATGATGTGTGATTGGTACTGAAAGAAAGTCCTCCTGCTCTCCACCCTTCCACTGTTTTGGAAAGATAGATCACAATGAACCTTTGCCATTTTCACCTCTGGCTGTGGTATTCAATTAACAATACACAAAGCTACAGTCTCTTAAAAATATGGGGAATTGAGAGCATCTCTGCAAAGGTTGCAGTAAGTTCAAAATTGTGCAGAAGTGACCTTTAAACCACCTTTATATAGAAGGCTTTGGTATCTGTTTTTGGCGTATCAGCTGCATCTCAAGATTTTCCTCAGTAAATGGAAATGAGACCAGCTTCCAAACACTATCAAATAACAGCAAACCATGCAACTTTGCATGCAGATATTTCTCCTTCATAAAAATAGATATTTGTGCATGACCTTTTTTGTTTCATTTTTACATGGCTTTGTTTTCAGCAAATCATTAAACAAGTGATGACTTACTGCACTGCTTTTTTAAATCTAGTCACAAACCACAATCATTTACAGGAAATGGAATGTTTACTTGAGTTTATTATACAAGGGTCTGGATATGAGCTGTGGGATTTTTACACCTCATAGCAATGGTATTACAATTTATTTACATCTTCATGTTGGCAGCTGCACAAACTCTTATGAAATAGAACAATCACACCTTAGGGAGAAGTAATTATAGGAAAGGTATAAATAGTATAAAGAAGTGCATGCATTTGGCACTTAAGTTGAAGAGAATAGAAACTATTCTGGCAAATCTTCAAAAACACAGTCTCTTGTTCATTATGAGGGCATGAACTAATTAAACCAGACTTGTCAGAATCGGCTGCATGAATAAATTCTAGTCAACTCTGGCACAGTCATGCTCCAAACCCACGAAGAGCAAAGTTGTTTTAGTGATGTCATAATTTGGACATTCGGAGTATGATATCACTTTTGACAGAACTAATGCAGAATTAATACCATATGTATAAGCATTAATATGTATTGAATTGAACACCCAGTGATAAGTCTGTGTTGGTTTCCAAAGTAACAGTTTGTTTTTTTCTTCGTAACGCTTACGTTAATGTAGTATCAGAAAGCAAATTTAAAATACATTTCAGCATTTTTATAAGAAAGAATTAAAGTTTTACATCTCTGCTTCTATTTCAAAAGTTGTTTGCATAAGAAAAGCAATTAAACTTCAGTGCTACATTTTTAATAGGGACAAAATAGGTGTTGCAATAGAAGAATTTTAAGACAATTGTAAACTTAAAAAAAAATTGTCACCATTTGATAGGTGAAAGGAGAATTCCTCTGAGGATCATTTGCTCCATTTATAAATCATTTGGTCTCTTTTATGATGAATCCTGAAGTTAAAATGTTGTTGCATTTAGCAGCTTGTTAGTTCCTAGTTACTATCACAGAAACACACTGTCACAGAACTGTCAGTGACCAGGTGTTCCTCTTTCCCAAATGCTTTGGCTGACTCACATCTCCTTCCTTTCCCAGCCTTGATTTATTAAACTCTTTCACTCTTATCTGTGATGGTTCTTAGGATCTTTCTATTCAGTTTTCCTTCCCCTTGTGCTATAGTTATATTTTGCGGATTTACAGCTGAAATAGAGATGCCACCTTCATCTTCAGGTGTAAGGGTGAATTAAAGAGCTAGTGAACAGAGGTTGAGTAAGGATATTACAAAGCTCGCCAATGGAGCTAGAATTAAGAAGTTAAAACAAAAGCTGACCTTAGGGTGAGAGAAGCTCTCTTGATACTGAGTACTATTGTAATAAACTCAGAAAGGAAATCTAGCATTGTTGAATGTGAAGAGTTGCATGTGAGAAAACAGCCTCCATTCTACATTCATAGCGGAGGGATTTGAACTAAGTGTTGTAAAAAATAAAAAGATCATGGAGTTAGAAGAGTATGAAAAAGTCAGCTCCATATTCACTAGTAATAGGAAGAGTAAATCAAATATTAAGAATTAATAAAAGAAGAGTAGCAAAGAGGAACTCTCTTTTTGCCCATGTACGTCCCTGGTCTCTCCTTCTCAGTGTGGGTGTAGAAGAAATGTAAAAGATAGTGGGAATGACAACAAGGATGATGAAAAATAAGGAACAGCTTCCATGTGAAGAATAATTAAGTACACTATGACCCTTCAGCCTAGAAAAGAGGTGACTGAAGGAACTATGCTACGATCATTACTGACAAAGTCAATGTCAATTAAGAATACAATCAGAGTGCTCTCACAGTTCAAGAAACAGACATTATCATATGTCAGTCTCATAAGTCAGGTTAAGAAAAGTAGGGGAGTAATGATTTAAATTAGATTTTTTGAGTAATTTAACTGCAGAAGTCATTGTTCTGTTCTAGGTGTGGCAGAAAATAAGGATACACTTCTGTAATGGTACAAACTGAATTTAGGTTTTACCTAGCAAGCCTGTCCATATTGACAATGCTACAGTGACAGCAAATGGTTCTGTTGATGGTCTTGCCTTGTGTCTGTCTATGTGTTATTGTTCTGGCTCTTCTTGAATGACCTATTAGAGAGCAGCGTAGGGGAAAGGGACCTGGGGGTCCTGGTGGACAGCAGGATGACCATGAGCCAGCACTGTGCCCTTGTGGCCAAGAAGGCCAATGGCATCCTGGGGTGTATCAGGAGGGGGGTGGTGAGTAGGTCGAGAGAGGTTCTCCTCCCGCTCTACTCTGCCCTGGTGAGACCGCATCTGGAATATTGCATCCAGTTCTGGGCCCCTCAGTTCAAGAAGGACAGGGAACTGCTGGAGAGAGTCCAGTGTAGGGCTACAAAGATGATTAAGGGAGTGGAGCATCTCCCTTATGCGGAAAGGCTGAGGGAGCTGGGTCTCTTTAGTTTGCAGAAGAGGAGACTGAGGAGAGACATCATTAATGTTTATAAATATATAAAGGGTGAGTGTCACAAGGATGGAGCCAGGCTCTTCTCGGTGACAAACAATGATAAGACAAGGGGTAACGGACACAAACTGGAACACAGGAGGTTCCACTTAAATTTGAGAAGAAACTTCTTCTCAGTGAGGGTGACAGAGCACTGGAACAGGCTGCCCAGAGAGTTTGTGGAGTCTCCTTCTCTGGAGACATTCAAAACCCGCCTGCACACCTTCCTGTGTAACTTCATCTAGGTGATGCTGCTCCGGCAGGGGGATTGGACTAGATGATCTTTTGAGGTCCCTTCCAATCCCTAACGTTCTGTGATTCTGTGATTCTGTGATTCTGACAAGCAAGAGAATTTGAAATTGGTATGCCTGCTATTTATTAGTGTGCTAAACACCTCTTCAATGTGCCTGAGAAAGGGCAGGCTGTGGCCAGGAGCAGACAGAAAGACAAATTTTGAGTGAAATGGCTTTTTGGTGATCAGGTACTAAGCAGGTTTATCCTATGCAATGGGCTTGCTCTGTTTAGGCACTAAGATGGGGATGGATTCAGAGCTTATTTACTGCCAGCTAATCTCTCCTACATCATCCTGCACTGCTAGAAACGCAGAATTAGCACTTCTGATCACAGCCAGAATCAACGATCAAACAAAGTTGAATGATGGTCTAAAAGTGTTTATCCTCTCTCTCAGCTGAGTGCTTATTGCCAGTATTCCTGTTCAGTGCTAATTTGCTTTATGGAAACATTTGTAGTTGTCCATGGTTTTATAATGGGTACATTATGTTCTGGAGAAATATTTGGTTTGGTTTTAAGAGATCATTACAAAGGAAGGCATAGTAAGGAGAAGATCTCATTTCTTGCTGATGATTAAAAAGCAAACTGAAGTAAAGAGTATTTCCAGCTTTACTTAATACATCTTCCGATTTTGTTTGACTCTTTTTCAAGTTCTGTAGTTTTAAACAAAGAACAAATGAAGATCTCAAAAGCAAGCAAGTGTTCATTGCTATTGCACCTGCCTTGGATTCTACCCTTTTATTTTCATACTACCCCTCTGGGTTTCTGATAAATTCATAATGTGTTTCAGGCTACCTTGTCATCGTATACCCACAAAAACACAGATCCATGTGGGAGGTTTAACAGAATGCACTAAGTATGCAGAACTCCTGTATTGCTTAAGTAAGAAAAGCAAACTCATTTACAAGAAAATAAAAGCATCAAAGGGAGAAGGAGAAAGATTTAATTATACAGTACCTGCATGGCTGTTGCATCTAGTGGAAAGATTTTGCATTAGTTCAGTCTTAAGGATTTTAGATGCTGTGATATGAAAGGAAAACAGATGAGGATGGTGAGGAGCAAGAATGCTTTTTCTATACGAGCAACACCAAACCGAACTCTCATTTCTGCAGTCTGTCAGACACAGATACACTCCAAGGAATTATTTCAAATTAATTTAATTTAATTCAGAATTCATTCATTTATTTTAATCTATAGTCTGGATCCTCTGCCTTAATTTATGTACTTTAAAATTGAACGTTAATCCCAAAACCTGTAGCTTTTTCTACATCTAGTCATATAGATATGTTTGATCAAGTATGTACTATTCTGAATGATTTTTTTCCTCATTACATAAGGTTTCTCCCAAGCATAACCATCAATATGACTGTAATTTTCACATTTCTAGTTTCCTCATTATGGTGGTTTCCACACCAAAATTTTCAGAAGGCTCCCCCACCTTTTTATTTCTCCTGGGAATATTGCCTAGGTAGGAAAATTTTCTGCAAAGAGTAATGTTTTACATTTTGCTCTTCAGTTAGCGAAGTCTGGACTTGTTTTGCCTTAGGGAAAGGAATGGGTTGGTCAGAGATATATGTCAAAACATTGCAAGTATCAGCACCTGTGGGTGAAACAAGGCCTTAGTGAAGAAAAAATTTTCTACTCATTATTGGGTTAAGAATTTCCATCATTACCATGAACACAAAAAACCAGGAAGGTCTTGAGGTAGCCAGGCTACTGCAGTGTGTTTCACAGAATAAGAGCAAAATCTTGTAATGGCTCAGTTTCTGTGTGTATCAGCCATGTATCTCTGTGTGAGAGGGAGAGGGGACTTAATTCTTTTTTGGAGACATAGCCCTACTGACTAGCACTGTAATCAAATGTAACTATATTTCCCCACAGGGTTGGTAACTGAAAGACAATCCAGTCTGGGATTTTTAAACATGATATTCAAATATGACTTTCATATTGTACTTGGTATGTATTCCCAATTGTGGCTATAAGGTCGATACTAATTTTCCACTTGGGTTTTACCTAACAAACTCCTCTTGTGTGTTTCTTGCTCTGTTTTGGATTGTTGGAACTAATTCTTCCCTGAATTTCAATTAATATCAACCTGTCAAAAAGGTATTGTGAGACATGAGGGACCTGGCTGAAATGTCTGGGTTTAAATATGGCAGGTTTAATTTGCATTGAGCATTACAATAGATAAGGGCTCCCCCATCAAATACATACACACACACACACACACGCACACACACACACACACACATAATCCAAGACATGACACCAAGCTACTGAATTTGGTTATTAGATGTGGGGCTGTGCACTTTCATGTCAGGCTCACATCAGAACATTACAATCTTCCAGATGTACATATATACAAACCAAAGAGGTGGCAGTGACCATGGAGTTTTATCCTGGTCTCACTGAAGTCATCTGGAAATTTGCCATAAGCATAATCAGTAGTATTAGACCCCTGGTAAAGATGGTAAGATCAATGTGAGTGCATAATAATGTTAATTAGCAAAATTAAAATTCAGACTAGTATTCAGTGCTTCAACAACATAAGCAACAGGTTATCCAAGATTTTACTTTCCCAGGGAAATAAAATATTTTTCCTGGCCTCACATGATATTCTTGCACACTTTTTACAATGTCTCATGTACTTTAGGAGATTTTTTTTAAGAGGTCTGTCTTTTTTATGATCCTTTTGATGTGTTTTGTTTAAAATGTGTACTTTTAGTGGATTTAGTATGCCTAGAGAATCTGAAAGGCACCAGTAGGGAAAAAAGTCTAAACAGATAAATAAAGGACACAAATACATGGAGTACATGTTTTTCCTCAACGATCACAGAATCACAGAATCACAGTATCGCTCG
>NW_010187162.1:0-5125 GCF_000695765.1 Mesitornis unicolor | reverse complement strand
CTCCTAATATTCTGTGATTCTGTTAGCAGCACCCTGTGAGAAGAGCAGCGGGTGTGAGCTTGGCTTGACCTCTCTGTTGCTGCCAAAAGCGTCTCATCATTGCATCATTCATGAATGTGGCCATGTTGTCTCCAAACACTTTGTAAGGATCAAGTGTGGACTAAAAGTGACTGAAATGCTCAGCTGCTTAGAGCAGAGGTTGTGCTTGCCCTTTGAGACCTATCAGATGGCGTCTGAGTCCAGTGCCTTGCTTTGCCAGCCCTTCCAAGGATCCCCCTGTGAAGGCTATCAAAGTAACTCCCCTCTCTGCCCTTTGCATGGCCTTTAAGTTCTAGTCTTTAATTACACAAGCTTCATTTGCCTTATGGAAACCTTGTTCAGTTCAGCACCGCAGGAAACATTTCATCTGGTGGTGCGGGCTGGAAACCAGTTATCATTACCCACCCGAGCCAGCATGGAAAGGACATGGTAGCACTCACCAGTGAATTACATGGCTCTGTGAAACAGCACAGGAATGTGGGGAGATGACACATTCCCTTCCTCCCATACAGTAAATTCACCTCCAATTAAAAATATACCTGTTTGCTTTTACAAGATTGATTGTGCATTTACTCAGTCATCGTTCATATATACAGTAGCACTGAAACAGGGAGATAATGAAGAAATCATTCATTTAAAGGAGTAACTGCATTGCAGATCAATTTCTTCAAAACCTTCATGTGCACAGAAATCCTATGGGATGAATATTTCATAAGGGGAATAACACTGTTAAATTAATAAAAACCCTGCATGCCTAGTTATGAACTACAATGATTGCTGAAGTCGTTATATATATAAAAAAATCATCCTGTTCATACCTTGTACATCAATTTATGACAGAGTCATAGCTGGACCCTGAGGGGAATGGAGGAGAAAAAAGGACCCTTTTGATGTGAAGCATTTTCAGGAAGTAATAAGAGTTGCATGAACAGGACTGCCCACTGAGGACAGGCTGCCTTACTAGGGAGGTGGAACTGGTTTCTCAAGTGGGAGGACGGACGTGCTAAAGTTAATTATGCTGAATATTTCTTTCTGCCTGTCTTGGGCTGTAGGTGAGTGACCTGCAGAGCTGGAGTGTGGGATAAGATGGATAAATGATGTCTCCCTTATGCATCTCCAAATTCTCCTGGGTATTTCTAGTCCCAGGGCCACATCTTCAATACCAGTCCCTCAGCTGGTGGGGGAGTGAAAGCCTTCATCCCAAAATGTCGTGGGGACCCAGGATTGGAGCGTTCATCTCAACTGAGGAGTCTGAGTCTGTGCAACAGGGACTCCAGGCTGTCTCCCTCCTCACCCCTGTGCTCTTGGCTGTGCCAGAGCAGGGTTTCCCTCCTTGGGAAAGCCCCCAGAAATCCCACCCTGGTGGTACCTGCTCCCTCCATTCCCATGCTAAATCCCCACCTTATACTTTCCAGGGGAAAATAAGCTTCCAGTAGAAAATTTCCAGCCCACTCCACTTCTACATCCGTCCTTTCTGTCCTCACAAAAGTTCATCCTTCTCGCTGTCAGTACTTCTGCTGGCCCCAGCCGGTTACTCCAGGCTTGGTGGCAAGTTAGCAGAGGCTTCTCCTCCGTCAGCTGCTCAGAAACTTAAGAGGAACTCATCAGCTTTTCCCAAGGAAAGACAGAGAAGGCTTGAAACCACCATATTGATCTTTCCCTTTGAAATTTTTGTAAGTAGCACCAAATAAAAATAGAACAAAAAATATGTATCAACGTTTTTGACTCATAGCTGATTTTTCTACTTGGCATTATTTTCTTCGGCAAGGAAGAGGGTGAGGTGCACAAAGGGGACAGAGGCACGGGATAAATAAGTAAGAATGTAAAATTGGGTGTTTTGATTTTTTTTTAATGTTAACTAGATAATGTATTCATAATCTTCCCTGCTTATGACAAAAAAAAATGAGTGCTTGCCTTTTGAAGCCCTCATCTGGCAGAGAGAGATAGCAGATTTCTAAGAGCATTTTTTATGCTTCTTTGATGACTGCAAGGGAAAAAAAATATTCAGAGAGCCGAAATGACATTTTTCTATAAATTTCACACAGCTCTGCAGGCATGTAGGCATGGAGGCATTCATTAAGATTAGTTGGAATTACTTAAGCACCGTGAATTTTCTCCATCAAGTTGGTAACTGGAACACTGCGGATTAGTTATTGATCAGCTGCCATTAATACTTGGGGCTCTTTCCATGCCTGTTGTTGGGCTTTTTGTTGATTCTTCCCTCTTCTCTTGTGCAAGCCGAATCTGTGAAATTCACAAATTAAACAGGCGCTCTTCAGTCTCTCCTTTGTTTTGGGGAACAAAAAATCAGACGAGAAAAAAATAACTCCTTTGTTCCTGCCAATCGTTATCTGCTTTGCTTCTCTGCTTCCCCCCTCCACTTCCCAGAGCGCAGTGCTGCAGCCCAAATTTTGGGTGGCTTTCTGAGCCGCTGCTGCAGTCCGCTCCAGCAATGCCTCCAGAAGTGTGCCAGGGTCTCGTAGGGGTCCCCATCCACTTTGCCAGGCCTTTTACTTTTCCCTTTATCTCCGTTTCCTATTGAAAACTGCATGGTTTTTAATGATTCTTATTGCTACCAAGGAGCAATGAGCATCATGGCTCTACTCAGTGAAGAGCACAGCCATGGAGTCGGGTCCTCCAAGCCAAACTTCAGCCCAGCCAGGGTGAAGATATTGAAGTGCTTTTGTACATTTAAGCAACAGAGTTGTCTCCACTTTGTACAAAAGCACCAGGACCTGCATAGCTCTTGTCATCTTCACCTTTTCTTCCTTCTGGTTGCCAAAAATCCCCTGCACAGAGCCAAAAGAGGCCCCGCAGAGGATTTGTCACGTTTCTTTTTGCAGCATCTGTTCCCCGGCAGGTTTCTAAATAAATGACCAAGGATGACTTTGCAAACAAACGGCGTACAAGGGAGCACACAGCAGCTGTTGCTGCAGGGAGAAAATAAGGCTTCCCTTCCCTGCACGCAGCTCCTGATATGGTTTGTGCTCTTCCACCAAGGTCGGTCCTGCAAGCAGGAGTGGGGTCAGTGCAGGCGCTTTGCCCAGTCTGTCCCAGCTGTGAGCTGAAGAGCGGCTAAAGCAGCTCGATTTATGCGTTTCTGTTTCTAAAATGCAATTTAAAGAAGGGGAAAATAAGAAATAGAAGAGCCATGTGTTGGAGATGGGGGAGAGGAGGAGTTTCTTCCTCACAGGACACAGCTCAGAGGTGATCAGTCCATTCTCATTAGGATTGATCTAATGTGAAGTCAATCACATTGTCTTGGCCTGAGCCATTCAGGGGGAGAGGAAGCTGTGGCAGACCAAGCCCCACATCCTTGCTGGGAAGAGCCAGCTTTGGGCCCAGCCTGACTTCCCACTTGTGATTAATCCCAGTTGTAACCTTCTAGGCCCCTTTTTCTGGCTTGTGGGATGCAATTTATGAAGCATCCCTTGAGTCTTCCTCTGTTCAACCTCTGGAAACTGAAGCATCTCATTACCCTGTTCCTTGCTGCTGTGTAGCCCTCAGATGGGCTCCAGGGGCTCCCATAACATTAACCTCCACTTCAGCCATACCTGCAGTGCCTAAATACCCTTCCCCTCAGTAGAAGCAGGAGCAAAGCCTTCATAAACAGACTGGCAGCTTTTCACCAGGATCCTGGGGCAGCCAGAGAGCCACAAGAATTTGACAGGCCTCAATCTTTTGTGCCTTATCAACCTTACTGAACCCGTGGTCCTAATTGGAAGCTGACTGGTTGCTAGAATTGGACACCAGAGACTGCCATCAAGGAGGAAACAAGGGGTTTGACGTGGAAGACAGCAGTCGGTTTTGCCGTCTGGCAGCACACCGGTTCACAAGGCTGGTAGGAAAGCTCTCCTTAGGGATGCATAAAGTCCTGTGGAATGTCTTGCTTGGGATGTCTGCTCCTTTCCTTCACAGTCGCTGTTTCTTGTGGTATTTGTCCCAAGGGATGCCTTGACAGGGCTGGGCTGACTTTATGGACCGCTCCGGTTCCAGTTCTACAGGGACGTTTCACCTGATGTATGTTCTCAAGTCCTACTGGGCTCCACACAAAAGCCAGGAAAAAGAATTTATTTTCTGCTTGGTTTTCAGATTTTTCTATTTTTCATGTGCTTGCTTTCTTAGGGAATCCCAAAGGCCTTCTCAGCTTTTGCAAAGATGCAGCACCAGCCTAAGGCACAGCTGTTCTTCTAACAGGAGGTGACACAGACCAAGCAGCACACGGTACCAAGAGCGACCTTGCATTTGCGTTCCTGGCTGGGTCAGTCCTTAAACAAAGAAATCTTATTTCTGAAAGGCTGAGCAGTGAAAACATGGAAATGAAATGGCAAGGTATTTCCTAAGGGAACCATGTCACAAAAAGAAAATTCTGGAACAATACTCTTCACACATTCAAAATCCATCCCTGCCTCTCCCCTCTCTTTCTTTCCTTTTTTTTTTTTTTGGCCAGAAAACTGTTCATCAAATGCAGTCAAAAAATCCTTTATGTTGAGGACGATGGGATAAGGGGAAAAAAATATTGCAATGAAGACATCTCTGCTTGCATTATATTCAATGCCTCTAACAAAGTTAAAAGAGAAATCACCGAGAAGCGGTCTCCTTTGGTGGAGCACAAGGACGAGAGCTGGGAGGGACAGGAATCCTCATGGAGCAGTGAAGGCAGAGAAGGACTGGAAGAGTCCTGATCTGTAAGGAGAAAAGACAGATGAACCAAAGATTTCCAAAATCTTACTTTTGTGTGGAATAACTACTGCTAAGAGTATGCAGAGACAAACAAAAATAAAAGGTGGTGTGTGTGTTTGTACAGGCCGCAGTGCTTCATCTCCCAGTTTTCCTCATGAAAAAAGACTTCTTGAAGAACAGTAACAGCTTTTCACACTTGGAAAGCCAAGCTTTCTGAAAGCTTCCAATTTTTAATCAGAATGAATGGCCACATGTTTTTTAACATTGGAAGGCAAATTCCAACCTGGCACAGCATTTTTAGGTGTTCATTGACCACATGAGGTTCCTGTCAAAGGGTTGAGCAGGTTGAGGAAAAACAAACTCTTTTGCAAACAACTAGATTCGAAGGGGGATGGGGTTGTAG
>NW_010187161.1:18618-19451 GCF_000695765.1 Mesitornis unicolor | reverse complement strand
CTCAGTCCTGCCTGATGCCCCCATGTCCCCTTGCTTCTTGGCAGACTTCCTCAAAGCCTCTAGCTTTCCCTTTGTGCCTTAAAAATGCAGCACCCAGGAGCTTGGGGGAGGGCAAGGGGAAAAACTTTTGCTTTCAGACTTTGTCACCAGTTGTCTGCGTGTACTTTTCACAAAAGCTCATGACTTCAGAATAAAGTCAAAGCTGAGCAGCCGTTCTCTGTCCTGTTTTGTAGATAGCGTATGATCAGGTAATTGCCTTGCACTAGAAATACTGTATTTGTAAATTGCCTGTGGACAGTCTGTGATCAGCAGAGACCCTAGTCAGTAACTCTTGGGAAAACAAGAAAAAAAACCACCCTAAAAGCACCCCCAAAATAAATAAATAAAAGATTCTACTCTGTGGTATCATTGTATTTGAAGAGTAGCTGCAGTGAGGGACTTGGATTGTGTTACTCTCTGTGTGAGTGTATGAAGGTGATGCTTTGGGAAAAGAAAGATATGAGGCCAGTGAAGTGGAAATAATGAATTTTGCCCATTTGTGTGGCTTCCTGCACTCCATCATGCAAATAAAAAATCCTGTGGTGAGCCTGGGGAGTTTGGTGGTGGGCTTTTATCAGTAGCGTACAGATGTACGTAAACAACACGCTGCCTGCCCGCGAGAGCCTGAGCCCCAGACCACGGAAGGTGGAGGTGCAAAATGAAGATGCTGCTGTTCGTGCTCTAAACTTTACTGTTAATAGCAAAAAGGTGAATTTCTAATTATTTCTAACTTTCTCCCAGAAGAGTCATCTTTGGCTTTCAGCGGGGGGATTATGTCAGAGCAGGGCCTTCAG
>NW_010187161.1:14036-18603 GCF_000695765.1 Mesitornis unicolor | reverse complement strand
AATTAGCAGGAGCTGTCACTTGGTGGAGCAAGGAGAACTCTTCAGGGAAGCTTCCCTGTCCTGCCCTCCTTGTCCTGCCGAAACTCCCTTGGGAGCCTGGGGAAGGAAGTGGAGGGGGGGAAAGGGAAGGAAGAGCTGGAAATGGCTTCCTATTGCTCTGATGCTGTTTTGCAGACTGACCACAGGGCGGCAATGCGAGACACCCGCCAAGGAGCACTGGCAGCCTGGGGAACCTAGGACAGACAGAGGAGAGGAGGTGGCGGTGCTCCTGCGCTGCTGCTTGGCCCTTGTGAGCAGGGACACCTGTCTTTGACAAACCAACTTTGTCACGGGAGCTGAAGTGAATGGACAGCTTGAAAATACTTTATATTAGAGTATTTCACTAAAAGTGAGGAAGCTTATCAATGTTAGTGGCATGCTGTTCTCCCCCACTCCACCTGTAACAAAGGACAAATACATAGTATTTGTCATAGTCTAAAACTTAATTACTTAGTTTCAGCAAATACCTGGACTGAGGGACGCATCCACCCACCTCTGTAATACTGCAGTGAATCTGGGCTCCCAGTTTGACTGGCACGTTCACACAGCGTAACTTGTCTTCAGCATCTGTTTGTTGCCTTTGGAGTGGGCTGCTGTGTTTCACAAGCTCCCTACCTGCTGTGGAGATCATTAGCTATTTTAGAAAAGCCAACGTGATGGGCAGTAGTGTTGCTTGACATCTTGACTATTACACTTAATTGCTGTGTAGGCAGCTGCAGCAATTGGGCTTTTGATATCTGGGTTGCTGGGAAGAAGCAGGGGGAGAATGAAGAGGGCAGTGAGCAGGCAGATGCTGGTTTTATTTCTTTTCCTTTCTGGTGAACCTACCTGTTATTACAGTTGAATTGTAAAAATTGTACAATTTCCCCACCCCTCTCCCCTGCTTAGCAGGTTAAAATTACACAAAAGTTTTCCTCTCTTTCCTTTGACTTTTTTAGTAAACAGGTTCTTCTTCCCAGTATTGTGCCTGGCAGGGAAGGACCCTTGTATCGGGGGCAGTGCTGGAAGGAAGGGCAAAGAGTTGGAACTAAAAAGCAAGATTGGACAACTATGAGATCTAGTGTTCACTCTCCTGTAGGAGGCAGGTTTTTGTTTTCTGCCTTATACATTTCTGTACGAATAAGTGGGTTTTGAAGTGTGTGATAAAGACAGCATTGGAGAATGATACCCTCTTGACTGATATTTGCCACTTTCAGTCTGAAGACTTGAGAGCGGTATTCTTCTAAGTTTCTGCCAGGTGTGGGTTTTGTGCCTGGCTTGGGTATGGGGGGAAGAAGAGGATTATTCTCTTCTACAAAATAGCTTAAGCCTTTCTATCACAGGTAGTTGTTAGCCAGGTGAATTTGGCAAAGTTGTCCAAAGCAAGCACTAAGTTGATGGCAAGAATAAGGGACTCAAAAGCCTCTTGGTTTATCTGGATTTCTGCAGCATATCAAGTGATGTGCTTGAGTGAGTGCATGCAATGGGATGCCCTGGTTAATTCTGCCACTCTTGTTCCCTAAGCAGTATTGCTGCAAGCCTGAGCGCTAAGGCAGGACTGTGGGCTGGCCCTGGTACCCATGCTGGGATTGGCAGACTTCAGTGGGATTTGGCTGGACCCTCTTCAGTGAGCAGGAACAGTGGCTTCACCTTTAAGATACGACTTCTCTGTGCCCCCGTTACCTACTTAGCAATGTGCTCTTCTCTCTTGACTGCGAATCTCTCCTCACTTGTTCACTGTTTGCATGTATACATGTGGATGCATCGTGTATATGGACAGGGAGATGCTGGTAGACTTCAGCGCAAGAGCACATTTTCTATCCTTTAACTCTTGAAAAAGAAGGAAAGAGAACTTGTGATAAAATAGCATTATTGCTTGTGTTTGTTGTAAAAACCCTCAAAAGAGACTGACTCTTTTAAAGATGTCCATTATATCACTTAGAATAAGCTGTTAAATTAGTTCAAGTATGAATGTGTGTCTATGTGTGCTTTCTTCTAACACATCATACATACTGTGTTTTGTAATGATGAAAGTTTTTTGCTTGTTTTACATACCCTTTCAGGAGCTGATTTCTCCACTTCCTTTGTTCCAGCACCATAACGCTGGCAATTTCCACCCAAAAATGACTTTTGACTACTGATTAAATAACTTACCTTGCTTTTTTGTCAGACACCAGCCAGAGCAGACTGCTAATGCTTTGAGCCACAGCTGCCTGGACCTCTTCTGCTGTGAGTCTGTGACAATGTGAGAGCTGCTATTGTGGAAGCAGCTGCTTGATAGAGCTGCATGTCCCATCCTCTGTGCTGCTTATCCAAGAACAGCAGGACCCACTGGGCACCATATTGTTCCCCTTAAAGCTGCCTGCCCGATGGACCAGTGGGAATATCCCTGGTGTGCTTTCTGTAGAAGAGCTGATAAGGAGGTGGAAGCATGGGGGGCAAAAAAAGGAGGACAGATGGGCAAAATATACCTGGTTGTGTAGAAATGGGACAGAGAAGATGGGAAGTAAAAATATGGGAAATAAGATCTGTGTAAGTGAAGGACCTGTACTGTGGGAGCAGTAGTGCAAATACTGGTGCTGGAAGTGAGATGCTACAGAAGTGCATCACTCCTGGTGGGGTGAGGGGAGAGTCATGAACTCTAGAAACAGGAGTGAGGAACTACATAGGAACTATTTTTCTGCTGGGTTTTTTTTTCACATTTTTTAATTTCTGTTTTGTCCACTTGCAAGCCAGTCTTTGTGCTTCGGTTAAGCAAACATCTGAGGAATAATAAATAATTAAAACCAAAGGTACATACAGAGCATGGGTACAGGAGGGGAGTGGGTTCAGTGGAGTGGATGTGTTTGTATTTGAGACTATTAAAAAAAGAAATCAATGTTTGGTAGCTTTTAATATAGATAATTGCAAAGCTTGTTGTAGAATTGTACTGGCTGTTGTATAACCAAGGTAACTTTATTTAAGCCTTGTTTTGGTGTCTTAAAAACCCCAAGAAGAACGAGAAATCTCACAAAAGCACACAGCAGAGCAGGAAGCTTTGAGGGCCTCAGACTTAAATTCTAGGATTATGTTTGCCCTAGAAACTTCTGTCTCACCTTTCAATAAAACTTGTGATGCTTTCTCTTCTTGGAAAGACTGTGGGCAGCCATAAATGTTATGGGATCTTGGAGAAGTCCTATGTAAGCTTAATGAGTCTGTTTAGGGTTTTTTTGTGGTTTTGATTGTTTGTTGTTGGTTGGTGGTTTTGTTTTTGTTCCTCCTGGAAATTCTAGGAAGAATTTCTTCCTAGTATCTTGCCTATTTGCATGGTGACTGATACTTGCAGTACTCCTTTCTCATTCCCAAAGTAACTTCTGAAGTCTGTGCTCTCCTAGCCAAGATTCTCTTCAAATGGGGTGAACCAGCATATTTTTCCAGGCTAGGAGTGTGCCAGTTCCATCAGTTACTGCTCAGTTGTGCTCACTACCAACTGAATCACATCTTTGCACCTTGCAGCTAAGAAAAGGGTCATCTTCAGTAGTGGTAGAGATTTTACAGTACTTTCTGATGTCGTGGTGGCATCTGACCTCTGCATTCAGAAAACTTGATTATGTGGTCCCAAATCCGCTACAGAAATCAGACTTGGGTGTTAATGCCTTTCTTTTTTTTATTTTTTTTTTCCAACCCATTCTCTTGCTGTTGCTCTTAGTGCCCAAGTACTTCATCAAACTAATTGAGGCAAATAGGACTTGCCAGCGGCAGTGAAAATGTTTGTGCTTCTGAACTTCAGGTTGCCACAAGAAGGAATTTGGATCTTCAGGCTCGGTATCCCTCTGCGGTTTCCAGCTTAGTGTGCCAGCTGATGTCTTCACACACAGGGAAAATTCTGCCTGATGCTGCATGATGCCAGAATCTTCTATTTTTTGCCATCACCTGGAGGAGACACCCCAACCCACCTTCATTAAAGTGGCTTACCTGCCATTTTTGCCCTATTGTGTGCTTTACTTAGTTACTGTTGACCACGTGTCTGCTCAGTACCCTCCTTCCTCTTCTGCTTACAGTTTCTGTGTAGAAGGAGGAATGTCATCTGCCTGCAGTCGCAAAGAAAAGCATGGTTTCCTTGCCGAGGTGGAGCTGCTTATCTTGACAACCTGTCCTTGAGCATGTGAGCCCTCTGGTAGCTGTCTGCTTGAGTTACAGCACGGGTGAGGAGGATTCACTTCACTCGCCAGGGAAGAGGGTCCCAGTTCCTCAGTGGTGCTGAACTGCAGCTGTGCTTTCTCTTCAGAGAACCCAGATAACATCTGTCAGCCGTGTAAACATAGCCAGTTCTTTGGGCTGACAGGGGAAAAAGGAAGTACTTGCCTATGTGTTTTCTTTAAACTAGCAGACAGTTTAAGTTAAACTGAGGAACTGGTCTTCCTTAAAACCGGAGTAAGATGACTACAGTATGCCTTGGTTGGCACAGAGTAGGTGGTCCTTCTTTCTGATACCTCTTTATTTTAGCAAATAAAAAGGAATTTTCTGCCTTATCCTTCTGTTGTGTTCTCCGCTCCCCCCCCAAGCTGTC
>NW_010187161.1:0-14005 GCF_000695765.1 Mesitornis unicolor | reverse complement strand
CGGAAGAGCAGTGGATGCTAATTATCTACTATTCCTGATGGAGTGCTGGGGACCAAATCAGAGGGAAAGAAACCATCCAGATGTGAATGCCACAGGCAGTGCCATGAAGTGGCTTGTGGAGGCACTGCTAATGATGTAGTTTTTGGAAAATAAGCCACCTTCCTCTTGCTTTGCAGTTCAGCGCTCCTGTAGCTTCTGTTGTGTTTACAGTGCTGAATGAGCACTGCAGTAAAGCTGCATCTCCTTTCCTTTGCTCATCCCTCCCTCTCCCCAGATCTTTGACTTGATAGATATATACACTTGGGATGGGGGGAAGAGTGGTTAAAAATGAGAACTGCTGCAGATCTACTACCCTAACATTTAGTCGTCGTGCCCTTTGGCTTCATTTGGCCTTACAGTACTCCAGTTACTGCTTCTGTACTGGTCCACAGAAGCATTACGTTTCTGACTGGGAAACGCAGTGTAGTTTTCTGTGTCTTCTGGTGAGCTGCATGCTGCAAGGTTACTTACTTCTCTCATATCTCCTTCAGCAGTTCTTTAGAAAAGAGTCTAGAAGAATGTATTGCGGAGCAAGCTGCTTTTTCTGATGCTGCACTAAAATGAAGACCACAACTGGAGCGATTCCTGAAACCCCAGACAAAAAAGAGTGCATGATGCGTTCATAACAACTCCTTTGAGTGACTGACTTGAGCTTTGCACCTCAAATTGGACTTTTATGGTAGCAGTGATTTATAGAGTTGCCTCTGCAGCGCCTGTGTTCTCCAAGGCCAGCAGAAGTGTTGATGCTGTACTGCTGTAGGGCAGCAGAGCATGTGTGGCAAACAAGTTAGCCAGGTCGCTGCTGGTTCAGGTAACTTGTAAATGTGGTGCTCTCTTACTCTAGCCTCCTGAGCTGCTGGGAATGACAGGCCAGACCTTAACTTATTTATTAGATGCTGCAGGTCAACTTCTGCTTCCGAGCTTTCCTGCTTCCTATGACATACCCTGTTTGTCTCAGGAGGGATTCCTTTCTGGCTGCTCTGCCCATCTCCTGCTTTACAAGGAAAAGGCCTGAAACTGCTGTCCTGGATGCTTAGGGTTCTGTGGAGCATCTGGCAAGGATAAGCCCCTGCTTTCTCAAGGGCATGTAATATCTAAAGATAAGTTGATATGTATCAGTTACTTGATGAAGAACCTTTGTGCTCCTTTCTTTTTGTGTTCTAGAGTGCTGCAATAAATGGAATGAAGCTTTTTCCTCTTTATTTTTTTCTGAGAGATAGGCTGCCTTGGACAACCTTGTGTTTACTGTGGAGCAGTGGACAGGTAGGAACCCACTTGTGTGTCCATAGCAGATGTCTGGCCTGCTCATGCTGCAGCTAACATACTTCAGGGGGTTGAATGTTGTAGAGGCCTGCTCAAGGCACAAGACTCTTACTCTTCTTTTTTTCTGGGAGAGAAATTGTTGATATTTTCCATGTAGGTGTTGAGCCTGGCCGTCTGGGTACCTTTCTTTCATGCAAGTGAGTTGTTCAGTAGGTGAAATGCTACTGGTATGAGTTAATGTACCCCTGCTTGAAGAAGGTGGAGTGGAGAAGATAAACATTGTTTGAAAGAATGAACCTCAAAACTACTTTGAACTCTAGGAACAAAGCTAAGTATATACTTATTTTGCTAACAAATTATAGCAGTGAGCACTCCTGTATGACATGTGGGCATCTGCACCCTCAAATTAACCCATAAAGCGTTGGTCCTTGGGACTGACTTTTCAGCTGCAAAAGAAAAGGGAAGTCAACTGAGAAACTTCCCAGAGACATAGACTGAGCAGAAAATAAATTGCCTTAGAGCTGGAGCAGTTTGGTTCTGGGATAAAGACTTACCTTACTAGAAAAGTGCTGTGGAGAAAGTTGTCCTTTAAAACTATCATACAAACTTCGGAAAATCCCACTCTAAATCTGCTTCATGTTATCTAATATCTCTTCAGGGAATTGCTTGAGACTTTTTTCCTCTGAAGGGACAGGCTGGCTGTAGGAGAGACATGCACTGTTTCACCAAAGCTGTAGCCCTCTATCTTCAGACAAGAGGGAAGCACATTGTTTTGTGCCTTTGATACAATCCAGCCAGAAAACAGCCTTAGGGGAAAAAAATTTGCAGTCCTTGGCAGCAGCCCTGTCTTTCTGTCTTTTTTTTGTCAGTGCCACAATGTACACTGTTCTAATAACATGAGATTAAACTCGCATGAGGCATCTCAAAAGTCCTTCTTAAGACTTGAGGTTATAACTTGCTGAAAGTTCAGAGGGACGAGTCTCATTTTTGTAATGAAAAAAAGTCCCAGAGTTATTTTAGAATTAGGTCTGATAAGAAACTGGTACAAGAAGCTACTTTAGTACAGTAATTTAGTGACAGTGCAGTAAATTTGTAGCGGCCACTGAAAACTTTCCACCTGCCTGCTCAAGTAAGCTGAACCCTGCGAAGTTCAGACGTTGATTACAGAGACGATGGTTCAGGTCTCTGCAGTGTGATTATTTCAAATGCAGGGTCTGGCTGTACCTTCTGGTGGAAAATGCTCAACAAACTTCACATATTGTTTGTTTTTTGTTAGAATGAGCCCGTAGTAGTTTGGCAAGCATCCTAATTGAGAAGTGTCACCATTTATTCAAGGACAGCTGCATCTTCTCCTTGCACACTTTTCAGAGAGACTGAATGTGCTTGTAAGAGTCATGCTATGAGCTGAGTACCTCATACCAAACAGACATAGTTTTAACCAATATTTTTGTGATTGATGCATCTTACTGTACAGTATAGTTTTGCAAGGTCATTGATTAACCTACAGGGAAGGTGTTGGGAAGTGAACTAAAGTTCAAATCTAACAATTTTCAGTAACAAAGCAGGACAATAGAAGAGGGGAAGATACTGGTTATTACTGTTTCTTTAGCTTGGCCCTTATTCTCTATAGTAGTTTTTCTTCTTTCCACTGAGTCTCAGTAAAATCTCCTCTTCTTTCCTTAAAATATTTATATTTTTGGTATAAATATTACAATGTTTGATGTTGCATTTGAAAATTTAGCTGAATGTAGTAAAAGACACAACGCTATTGAAGTGTTACTCAAAAGTGCTTAAAACTAAGAATAGTACATTATACTTGTATCTGATGGCGTCATATGATCTGAAGTGTTTATAATTTTGTGTCGGATTAAACTAATAGACTATTTAACTTCTGCCGCATTTGCGGGTGGGGATAAATACAAATTCTTCTATGGAAGAATTTAAAATACATCTGTGGTTTGAGGCTTATGAGCATGATAAATTTAGCACACTACTGTAATCAGTCTGTTTTGTGCCATGTCTCTGTAGTCTCTCATTATTGGCTGTAACTCCGGCAGAATGAATATCTGTATTCTCGTGTGGCTTTGTGGTGGTGGTGGGGAGCCATTATTATCTTTTTTTGATTCTGAACTAGTCTTGATAAACAGCCAGCTCATATGAATAACATGATTGTGCATTTCTCCCGCAGGCTGAAGTTGTGGTTGGCTGTAAGCTTTTTTTAAAAATACATCTGCCTTAAAGAGAAGTGCACATTTTTATATCAGCGCTGTCACTGCCTTCAGTAATGCACAAAGTAAGGCAGAGGGGGGAGTGTGTGCCTTTTCAACCTTGACTCTAGTTTTTATTATGGTCTATTTGAGAATTTGTAATGTTTTTATTTACTCCTTTTTTTATAAACAGAACAAATATGCGATGGGTGCTAAAAGGCAAACCACACAAATACTAGAATGTTATCTGGGTGTTAGTATTAAATCATAAATGAATTAGTGTGAGCTTCAGCGTAGTGCCAAAGCACTTCTGCAAATGAAGTGGAAGGGGAATGCCTGAATCTGATGCTTGTAAGACTTCTAAGGCTGGTAAGCCTTATGGTCAGAAAAAAAGACTCGGTGATTGTAATTTTCTTTTTGTCCCTACATTGCCTTTACCAATGGATAGGAAAGAGGAATGGAGTCAGACCCTGTTCCTTACTCTTCTGTAGTAATCTTGAATGTGAAAGATTTGTGTTCTGATCTTTGGACTAAACTGGTCCTTTGCTTTGATTTTTCTCTTCCCTTGCTGTGTTCATTTGGTGAAGGAAGTGGAAGAACCCGATGGCCAGCACTCTTTAAACCCATTAAATGGTTTTGGGTGGGTATAGGTGAATGATGCCTCCCAAGACATAAATAGGAGATAGGAGCACTCTACCTCCATGGCAGAGGTAGGAGCCAGTGTGCAGCTCTTCAGTGCCCCTTCCTTCCCCACTTGTCTGCTGGTCTGCCAGCAGGTCTTGTTATTATCCCATTCCCTCCACTTTGAGTGCCTCCATCCTGCTTGCTTAAGTGAGTCCCTGTTTCCTGACATACTTTGGTAGAATGGGGTGTGATTGGGGGTTTGGGAATAGAGCGGCAGGGCATGTTTGGACTCAAAACCTTCTACTGCTGATGTTAATGTGGTCCTCTTCATGCTTGGATGCAAATGGATGGTGCTGGGAAAGGCACTTCCTGGCATTCTAGTAACTGGCTGGTACCAAAATCCATCCGGTTCTCCCTCCTGTGCCTAGAGTGCTCCCAAAAAGTCCTGAAACCATGCAGGTATGGCTATCAAAAGGCACATGGCAGACAGAAATGCCCTAGAGCTGGATGTTAGGTGTAGCTTTGCTTTTGTCACTTGATTGAATGGGACTTTGTCTTCACTTAGATTACACGGGATGCGTATGAAGAACATTCAGAGTCAAGTGTAACCCTATGACCATCTGTATCCCAGACAGGTGCAGACTCATCTAAAACCTGTGGAATAACCTTGATTCTCCAGCTGATCTTAAATTTGTTGTTTCTCAACAGTGTTGTGACTTCACTTTGATTCTAGCTCTAGCAGCGAGCTGGTGTCTCAAGTGCGTGCAGGTGGTGCCAGGATCTGTCAAGATTTGCGGGGTGCAGTGCTACAGCAATACAGGAAATGATGAGCCAGGTTAAGGCTCCTTAGCCGTAGCTTTCCACCCCCCACCCCTAAGATTGCTTGAAAAAGGAGGGCCTGTTTAGTGGCTTGAGAAGTAGACTTGTGAGACTGAAGAAGAATAAAATGTTTCTGTTCCTTGCCTTGTTCTGGGGAATTTGGGTCATTTAATACTCCAGAATTGCTGCGCCTCTTAAGGTACTTGTAAACATTAAAGTTGACTTATAAAAGGCATTGCTACTTAGTTTTACAAATATTTAATTATGTGTATTATGGATTACATGAATACAGCAGGAAATATAAGGGGGAAAAAAATCTGTGGTGTTCAGTCATTGTTTTACTAGACTTCAAATTTTTTCTCATTACTTCATGAAATTCTTCTCTAATTCAATCTTTGTCTTTTGTCTTTGCTGCCTTGCAGGGTTGGTACAGTAGGCCTCACTAAACTTAGCTGCAACTAAGAATTTCTCCTACATCAACTGAGTTAAGGCTGATGCTCTTGTGGAATGTGGATTAAAAGTGCGTGCTAAGTTCCAAATTTCCATTTGAGAAGCGGAGAAAGTAAATGTACCACAACCACCAGCATCAGGACAGCAAACCAAGGGACAAAGAATTTGATCCACAGTGTTGATATATGTTAACTGGTTCACGTGTTGCTTAAAAGACGTTTTCTGGGGGGCGAGAAGTGGACGTCAGCTGTGCGAAGTCATTTTGTTTACAAAAATGAGGGCTGCTTTGGAAACGGCAGACATTGCCATTGTGGCGCTGTACTTCGTGCTTGTAATGTGCATAGGTTTTTTTGCCATGTGGAAATACAATCGGAGCACCGTAAGTGGCTACTTTTTGGCAGGGCGTTCTATGACCTGGGTAGCTATTGGTGCATCTTTATTTGTGAGCAATATTGGAAGTGAACATTTCATTGGGCTCGCAGGATCTGGAGCGGCGAGTGGATTTGCCGTAGGTGCATGGGAATTCAACGCCTTAATGCTTTTGCAGCTTTTAGGATGGGTCTTCGTCCCAGTCTACATCCGGTCGGGAGTATACACCATGCCTGAATACTTGTCCAAGCGTTTTGGAGGGCATAGAATCCAAATATATTTTGCAGCCTTGTCTCTAATTCTTTATATCTTCACCAAACTCTCAGTTGACTTGTATTCAGGGGCGCTTTTTATTCAAGAATCGCTAGGTTGGAACCTCTATTTGTCAGTTATCCTCCTAATCGGAATGACTGCGCTGTTGACTGTGACTGGAGGTCTTGTGGCTGTCATCTACACAGACACCCTTCAAGCTCTGCTTATGATTATTGGTGCCCTCACACTCATGATCATAAGTATTACGGAGGTTGGTGGGTTTGAAGAAGTTAAAAGAAGGTACATGTTAGCGTCGCCAAATATCACATCTATCTTGTTAACCTACAACATTTCCAATACCAATTCCTGCAATGTGGACCCAAAGCCCGATGCTCTTAAGATGTTGCGCGAGCCAACGGATGAAGACATTCCCTGGCCTGGATTTCTTCTGGGACAGACCCCAGCTTCAGTCTGGTACTGGTGTGCTGATCAAGTCATAGTTCAGAGAGTTTTAGCTGCAAAAAACATTGCTCATGCCAAAGGATCCACTCTGATGGCAGGCTTCTTAAAGCTGCTGCCGATGTTTATTATAGTTGTCCCAGGGATGATTTCACGGATACTGTTTGCAGATGATATCGCCTGCATCAACCCAGAACACTGTTTTCAAGTCTGCGGGAGCAGAGCTGGGTGCTCCAACATTGCCTACCCACGTTTGGTGATGAAACTGGTGCCGGTCGGCTTGCGGGGACTGATGATGGCTGTGATGATCGCTGCGCTGATGAGTGACTTGGACTCTATATTCAACAGCGCCAGCACTATCTTCACGCTTGACGTCTACAAACTCATCCGGAAAAGCGCGACGTCAAGAGAACTGATGATCGTAGGAAGAGTCTTTGTCGCGTTCATGGTAGTGATAAGCATTGCCTGGGTCCCAATCATAGTAGAAATGCAAGGTGGTCAGATGTACCTCTATATTCAAGAGGTAGCGGACTATTTGACCCCACCGGTGGCTGCTCTGTTTCTTATGGGGATCTTTTGGAAGCGTTGCAATGAGCAGGGGGCTTTCTATGGCGGAATGGCTGGGTTTGTGCTTGGAGCGATACGGTTGATACTGGCATTTATCTATCGCGCTCCAGAGTGTAACCAGCCAGATACTAGGCCAAGCTTTATCAAAAACATCCATTACATGTACGTTGCCACGGCCCTGTTCTGGATCACTGGGATTGTGACCTTCGTAGTGAGCCTCCTCACGCCCCCGCCTACAAAGGAGCAGGTTCGGACCACCACTTTCTGGGCCGTGAAAAACAGGAATGTAAAAGAGGGTGCCGCAAAGGGGGACCTGTACAAAGCACAAGAGAAGAGCATCTTCAAGTGCAATGAAAACGCCAACCATATCATTCCAAACGGCAAATCGGAGGAAAATATTAAAAATATTAAGCCGGAGGATATCAATCTTCTGGTTACTTGCAGAGATGACAGCAACCCAGTGATTTCTGTGAGTCACTCTGAAGTTGAGACACCGGTTGATTGTTACTCGAACGGACAAGTGGCTTTGATGGGGGAGAAAAAGCACGAGGAAGAGACTGACGATAGAGAGAGACATTTGAAATTCATAGATTGGTTCTGTGGCTTTAAAAGTAAAAACATGAACAAGAGAGCTGTTCGGGAGATGGAGGAAGAGACTGTTTGTTTACAAATGCTGGAAGAGACTCCAAAAGTTAAACTATTACTAAATACTGGACTGGTCTGTGTCTGTTCGCTTGGAATATTCATGTTTGTCTATTTCTCTTTGTGAGTGAATAGTGAACTTTTAAGGGTATGGCTAAACATACAGAAGTTGATACAGGTCTCTGGAGATTTTTTTTTTCTTTTCAGATAACATAACTGCAACCCAGGCATTGTTTACGCTATAATTGTAAGATCAACTCAACTTCAACCTATTTAGAGACCATTTGAGACATGTTGTCCTATCTCTGCTGAAGGCAGAACGTGTCGTGTGGCGTCTCTTTATTTTTTTCCTTTTTGTCTAATTATTTTTTTCCATTTGCAGTACTAACCTTTTGTTTTTCCATGTATACGTGTATAAATATACCAAAGGCAGGCAGGTGGCTGTGTTTGAGCTCAGTCAGCATTAGGGTGAAGATAACAAGTAATCAGTTACCGATGTGTAAAATCGAAATGATTGAAACTGTGTCGAAAGAAACTTTTTTTTTTAAATTATGTAAGGCTGTGCTGCACATCATTGTGTAGGTGTTCTTTGTAACATAGCTGTATTACCTTGGCCAACCTAGCACTTTTAAATTTCGCTCACTGCTTCTAGGGTGTTTTTTTTCAGTTTCTCATTTTTCTTATGGCAACAACAGGATGATACTTTGTCTCATCTTGTAGCACTTAAAACATGATAGCTGCTAGTAGCTTTCTGTCTTTTTTGTTTCCTGTAAGAAAATTTGTGTCATTTTTATTTTATCCATTGTAAATTCCATCACTGAAAAGTTGCTGTATTTAAAAAAAAACCCAACCAAAAACAAAAACCACAACCAACCTGGAGATGACAAACTGTCAATGGAGGAGAGGGGAAAATGAAAAAAAAAAAAACCAAAACAATCTTTATTAGGGTTTGTACTCTATTGAAATAAGAGAATATATTCAGCCTTTTCAGTCCCCAGATTTTTAGGATATAATTAGGGTTAACCTCTTTCTGGAGGAAAATCTGTACGTGGGTCCTACCACACAGGAAAAAGTGTGAGACTTTGCGTGTCTTCAGTTTTTTAACCACACTGGAAAACAACCTTTTTCCTTTGCTGTCTAGGTCCAGAAGCAAAGACTCTGCAGCTCTACCACTGCTGCGTACTGAGTCTGTAAGGGGAGACCAACAAGTGGGAAGACAAGAGGAAGGGGAAGTGGAGGAAAGTGGTGGAAGTGGTCCTTATTTTCCAGAGTCTTTTTGCCTCATGTCTTCTCCCACTTCCCCTTTCACCCTCTCAAACCTGCTTTTTTTGAGGAATGACCCCTGAGGATTCACTTGCAGTTGTAATCTGTGTTGGCAATTGAGGTCTCCCTGTAGGATTCTTCAAAAAAAGGGAAACTTTTCCCAGGTGATCACAGACCATCAGTAGGTCTGGAGATGCCGAGGTTCTCTGCTCCCAAAGGATGGATGCCTGAGGCATGATGAAGGGTTTCCAGGTGTGGAGGACGTGTGTGCAGCAAGTTGATGGACCTCTGCAGACTGCAGCGTTGCAGAGCTTGGTCCACTTCACCTTTGATAAAACGCGTCACCATCCTGGGTGCTCTCACTCTTGTGCTAAACGGAGTCGGGACCTGGTTTTGGGTGCAGAGACTGCAATCGTAGTATTAAACTCCCTGCCCTCCAGGACAGAGTGGTCATATCCAGGCTTCCATGAAAATAATTCCTCCAGTTGTCTTTGCTCCCAAGCTTGTCTCAAGACTTGTTTGGGAGAGGTGAACTGACTGGGCCAAAAATGGTCTGAGGGACCATGCTGACAGTCCAGCAGCCTCGATTCAAGGGTCCAGCAATGTTTCTGTGGCACATAAACAAGAACCAATTCTTACGGATGAGGTAGTTCTATAGAGATTAAATTTGGGTTAATCCTGCCTTTGACTGCTGGAGAAGGTTTACTTTCCAGTACAGTGGTGCTGTAAGCTGCAGGCCGTCCAAATAGCATTCAGTGGTATGATGTCTAATACACATTCTCAGAGAAAATAATTGAATTCCATTTTTGTGGGTGTGTTTTTTGTTTGTTTTGATGTTTTTAAATCAATTGAATCCCGTTCATTCCAAGACTTTAAACAGAGGCTGGGACAGGGCTTTAGGCAGCCTGGGCTGGTGGGAGGTGTCCCTGCCTGTGGTAGGTGGGTTTGGACTGGATGGTCTTTAAGGTCCCTTCCAACCCAAACCAGTCTGTGATTCTATGCCTCACTTTTTGCCGCTCTGTGTAGTTGTTGCTGCTGGAAAGTAGACTACTCTTAACTGGAAATACAGTAGCAAGTGTAGGAGCAGTGTTGCAATATCTGTAGAAGAGGAAAGTTACCATTCCCAAGTCTTGATGTTAATACCAGTGTGACAAGACACGTTTTCTTATGGTTTGTGTGGCTGGCTTAATTCAGAAAAATACTTAAAATCCTTTTCAATGATAAAATTGTAGTATGTGAAATACGTTAATGGCATCTCAAGTTACTTCATTAGTGGCCTGAAGTTGGGAAGGATGGTACTAAGATAAGAAAGATGTGAAACAGTTAATTGTTCCTATGCAGGATACAGTAATCTAGGGCAAAATGTGATCTTGGTGGAGCGAAAAAATAACTTGTGGAGTGTAAAGATAAGTCTCAGTCTGACAGTATCTTCTTGAAAAGGCTGGGATCTGCCTAATATGCCTGATTTGGCTAGGCTCACTTACCAGGCGCTGTCCCTTAGTAACTTGGTGTGTCTTCCAGTCAGCGGCTGGTGCTTGGATTTTCCAGACCAGCCCTCTTTGCTGTCAACATTACCAGATGTGTTACCACCTGACCTGCGAAGCCAGGTTAGCTCAGGGACCCTTCTGCTTGGCTGCATTGCTTCATCTGTGCTTGCTTTTTTTCCCAGGGTGCCTTACATGGTTATGGCGCTGAAGGCATGGCTTTTACTGCCACCTGAAGAGTAGTTTGCTTGTAATGGTTTTTCCCAGCTTGTGTTTCCTCCTGTCTTCCCCTGCTGCCCCAAGTAATTTGCTGTTTAAAGAGTTAATACACGAGATGCCTGTATGCTGTGCAGGATAACCACAGGCAGGTCCACGGTGAAACTATCCTTTGACTGGTAGGGAGTCACAGTCCTTCGCAAATACAAGGTGCAGCCTTTGGTGAATCCGAGATGCCCCATCTCCCAGTAAATGTATTCTCACTATTGTTAAACTAACAAGTTGCCACATTAATCACAGTGGTAATTGACAAGTCAGTCAGGATCTTAATAAAGAAATATTTTGCCTCCCCCCCCAATCTTTAGACCTGTTATTGTGAAGAAGCTTTTAAGCAAATTATTTCTCTAGTCGTTTCAAAATGTGTTTCTCTGCTGCTCTCTGCCTAATGCCAGCCCCTTCATTCGTATTCTGGTTTCATGTCTTGGAGGTCATAGAACTTGCTAATGTTCTTTGCATATAACCTCTTAATAAAAGGCTTTTATTAGAGGAAAAAAAAATAAAAGGCTTCAAGCAAACTGTTGATGAACAAGTACTTTGCTCTGTGTTATGGACCTTAATATAAGAAGTTGCTTGAGGATTTAAAAGACATTTAGATGTGGTGCTTAGGGACATGGTTAAGTGCTGGATGTGGCAGTGCCAGGTTAATGGTTGGACTTGATGATCTTAAAGGTCTTTTCCAACCTAAAAGATTCTATAATTTATTTTTTTTAATAGCGTAAACATGCCTTTGCTGATCTGATCACGGTCTTTGTGGAAGAGGGGTTAACCCAGGTTAATACACTTTGGTTTAAACACCAACTTTTTGGTCCAGTGAAACTGCAAAGTGTCTCCCATAGTGGACAATCGGTTCCATAAATTTTAATGCCTGGCCACCTCCTGGGTGGGACTGGCTGGTCACGCAGGGGTTGAGCCAGGAGGACACGTGCTTCTGTCTTGCAGCAACTGGTTTATTTATTGCCTTGACGTTAGAACGACCGTCTTGAAAAATTTACTTTGGAATGACGCCTTTTTTTGTTGTTATTTCCCTTAACTTATTTTTTTGTGTTAAGATATTTGAATTTTCTCTCAGAAATCTGTTAGAAGCCTTTTATATTAAAAAACATAAAAAAAAAAAATAAAAAAGGAAGAGGCTTCTTGAGACCTTAATAGTACATTCTGGGAGACAGTTCTCATTTAATTTTTTAAATTGAATTATTTGATGCTATTCTCAGCCAAAGTTTAGGGGTTTTTGTTGGGATTTTTTTGTATTTTTTTCCTGTTAGCTTTTTTCAGATTTCTGAAAGGAAACAGTGAGAGATTGTAAGAAATTAAAATGGCCTTCAGTATACCGCTTGTGTATTTTCTACTCCTCCGCTTCTGCGTTCCCCTTCCCACCCCAGTCCCAGAAGGGCCAGCATGAGACTTCTGATGCGAGTCATGAGAGCGCTGTACCTGAGCAGGGAGAAGGATTTCCCCTGAGGTTACAGTGAAGCGGGCAGAGCCGTCAAAGGATCTCTGCGCGAACACTTAGAGCAGAAGATGCTTACAACTTTAAAACGTACAGCTTTATTTTTTTTATATATCTATTTTTTTAAATCCTAAGATAAAGGAAGTGTTGGGAGATGCTCCCTTTCAGAGAACAGGATACATAGAAGAAGCTGGAGTTGCTAAGCTCTGGCTTTCTTGAGGAAATCTTTGGATTTAGCATGTATAGCGAAGCAAAAATACTCATCTGTTAATTTGATATTCTGTATGTTCTGTGCCCTTAAATGTAATTGTTTTGAAAATAAAACTAACCTTGTTATGTGATGTTAAAAGCAGACTTGTGTGCAATGTTTTAATTTTTTTTTAGGAAAATGTTTGTATATAATTAAATGGTTTAATGTGCTTTAATTGGCCTAAGGTAAAGAGTAGTCCTAGAATGTAAACATATATAATTAGGATTTCTGATTTCACTGTGAGATCTCTGAACTATCTTGTTTTGCAAAGTGATTTGTTTTGTTTACAAAACACTTTCTCTTATTTCTTTTATGGTGTTGGTTTAAAGGCATTTGCTTCACTTCTGTTCTAATATTGAATTCATGGTATAGTGACATCTGGTGACACTTAGCATTATCAGTTTCACTGTGTAAAGTCAGACACTTTGAGCAAAAATGGTAATGATATGACAATTCTCTGTGTCTATGAATACACGTTTTTAAATGAGGTGGTTATAAAAATAGTTGCTGTGCAAAATGTTAGTAGTCTTCTTCAAGAAGAAAGCAAATTTTCTAATATCACTAGAGCAGTCTCTTCATTCATCTTCTTATTTTTAAAGCACAGTGTCAAAGTGATGCTGCTTTACCTTGTATCTCTGATATGTTTTTTTAGATATCTGTGAGGTATCTTTGGTTTTTGTTGCTGTTATATTTTTCTGCAGATTTTATATAAAATACCAGTTAATGAACTGCGTTTTTGTTTCTGTTTTTTTAACTGTTCAACTAAAATACATTTCAGACCAAAACCAAATGATATCATGTAACATTTGAAACCTGCCTTTTTCCTTGTCCCCCCCTTTTTTTTTTTAATTTTCTTTGAAATAAGCCAAATGGGCATGTAGATAAGATCACTATAATGGATCCAGGTCTCTTTTGGTAAAGTGTTATTTAAAGGTCTGTTAAGATCTTATAAGACAATATACTGAAAAAAAAAATTGTAGTAGGAATATAGATTTAGAAGTGTTAATGAGATTAATACAGCTTAATTATATTGTAAGTTGCTACTGTCCTTAATGACAAGCTTTTTGTCATAGAAACGATGTATGATAAATGAATTTTGGTCTAGTGTACAGAATTATCATATTGCTATAAATCTTTGAAGTAAATCTGATGCAAAATTTTCATAGTTAGCATTGCTGGCCCTGTGTATACTGTTCTTTGTATACTGTATGCATATTATTTTGCCTACTGCATTAGTCTTCAAACTAAAACTCTTATTAGAGAGTATTTGGATAATTCAGACTGTGTTTCTTGCAGTTTACATTCCTTTACCATGGCATTTTGTCCTGTCTAAAAGTATTGTATGGAAATGTTTAAAACTTCTGTACAAAGTTTCAATAAAAATAGAGAAAAAAACCAAACCAACCAATGCCAGAATAGATAATTTGCGAAGCTATTTTGGAGAACCTTTCCGTAATTGTCATATGTGTTCTTACTTGTAGGAAGCCTTGCATCCCTATATATAAAGATACTTTCCATTTTTCCCTGTTATTAAAAGGCAGATCTCTTGAAGCAGGGTGCGGGCAAAAAAAACCCCAACACCGCGCCCCCCCCC
>NW_010187160.1:0-2025 GCF_000695765.1 Mesitornis unicolor | reverse complement strand
GGGGGAGGAGAACCTCTCTCGACCTAAACTCCTCCAAGGATCCCTTAGTGTCAGGAGAAGCAAGAGGACACCTGATGGTCAGGAAGCCAAGAAAACGGGAAAAGAAGAAGGAAGTGGCTTGTTCCATAGCAAAGGATCTCTCAAGTCAGAGCTTGAAGCCTTTCCTTCCGTGGTAGAGAACCAGTGTGAAAAATGAGGGGTTATTTCACAAAGGCGTACACCACTTGAGCTGTCACACGTTAAACCCCTCACCCGCTCTGGTGGTGTCTGGTAACGGCAACGCAACCTGCACCTCCCCATGCCCAGCAGAAGGCAGCAAGGACGGCACCGAGAGGCCACCCCGGCACCGCACAGCGCAACACCACAACCCAAGAACAGCCAAGCACAGTCCCCACGCGCGCCCACGGTGAAGGAGCAGTGCTGCGATCTATGCCGTCAACACAACCCCGGCGACTTTCCGCTAGGACAGGTGGGGTTGCAGGGCACAAACTGAGTCAGTACCTGTGTGCATGTGTACAAACAGATGCGTATTTAAAACGTGAATATATATATTTAAAAAGTTACACAGCAGCTCGGATACGCAGTGATTTTTAAAACTGGAAAAAACGTACCGCTGAAACTGCCTCTCTATACAAATTTTGTCATTACAGGATCTATAGCAGTGGAATTAAAAAAATCACAAATTTGAGCGCTTCTCTGTCATTTCCCAACCCAAGCAATTCTGGGAATACCCTACTACTTGGTAATCGCCGCTCTTACACACAGCTCCTCCATTAACTTGTTAAGAGAAACGATGTATTTTTAAGAGAAAGATTAACAAAACTCCACACAGTCAAGAGAACAGTATTATTTTTTTCCGGTATTTCAGGCTCTCAGTTAATTCTGTGGAGGTTTAACATACTAAGAATTTAATGAAACGGAACAGCAGGACAGGGGTTTCCAGTCTGTACCTGTAAACTACGCAGACACCGGCGTATTTACATTAAATATCGCTGTGCTGTCCTGCTGTGCTGCGCTGCAGAAGCAACCAGCGTTAGTCGTGACTTCACATGGCAATTTCTAACCACTGACCTTCCCACGTGCGACCGCCCCAGGCCCCTTTTCATCCGAGACGCCCGTTACCACTGTCGAAATTCGCCGACACTGCACGCTGACAAACAAAGACGAACATCAAATGACAAAGTCGCTGCCCCTGCCAGCAACCGAGGGGCTGAGGGAAAAATCCCTGGAGGACAGCGGCTTTTTCTGCAGCTAAGTTCTGGTTAAAGGTAAAATTATTCGCTAAGGACGCTGCTGTGACTGCACTGAGCTCATCGCAGCCCTGACTCAGCAAAGCCTCCCAGCTTTCCATCAATTGCCGTAATGCAAATCAAACCAAACCAGGGTTCGATCTGTAGGCGTTCAGACTCATTTGAATGGGTGGTTTGGTAAATTCATGGTTTTACGGTTTAATTCTTCAACACACAGGGTTTTGAATGCCCGTCTCAAAAACCAAACCACCAAAACCACCACCACCAAAACCTCTATCACTAGGGGACGCTTCCTGCACTTTCACCATTCGTTAACTCAGCTGCTATGAACACAACCCAAAAATACGCAAGAACTGTGAAAACCGTTACTATTGTTACAGCTCAAATTTCCACAACTCGACAGAGACAACAAGAAAAACAACTTCAGAGATAAACTGACTCCTGTTTAGAGCTAGGAAGCACAGATCTGCCCTGTTCAAATATGCACGGACAGCTCAGAGCGGCCCTGAAGAACAAGGTGAAGCCCATCCACGTGCAGGGGACACAGACCAACAGTAATGTTGTCAGGTGTCTTCTACTAAGACTCCTCGACTACATGATCTTTGTTTATCTTCCTGTATTATTTTCCATTCATTTTGGTAGCCAATGCCTTTGTGACAACGTGTGTGTGGGTTCATACGGCTTTGTTACCTGAAACTGAAAATAACTCCCAAAACACATGAAGCTAGATGTCCTGGTGTGAGATAAACAGAACTGATTCTCTATCTACTGATGT
>NW_010187159.1:0-1852 GCF_000695765.1 Mesitornis unicolor | reverse complement strand
AACATTCTGTGATTCTGTGATTCTGTGTGTAGGGTAATTGTTATAGTTCATTATCCCCAAATTGTTGCTGCACTAGCTATGACCAAAGGATAATGACATAGGAAAGAAAGCTGTAATTTAGGTCAACACTTTTTATTCCTGTTCCCTGAAAGACTTCTCCAAGGACTTTAATTTGAAGACTAATTGATATTTTATTTTGAAAAACTCATTATCTTGGATGTTTCCATATGATATTCAGGCTTTGAGAAGTAGAATGGAATGGGCTCTGAACAGCTAGTTTGCAATAACTTTCTCCTTGCAATACAATACAGGTAGTGTGCAGATGTACTTAGCTGTTTAGAGTGTATCAGCAGGTAAAACTTGCTGCTGTAAATACACAGAAGGTCCAGGATAGAAATGACCTCATTTTAAACTACATTGTAAGGTAAATCATGGCTACACAACAGTGCACTCACAAAAATAGTTGACAGTCCTTGTAAAAATATAATAAGAAAAGGTTCATGTTGTATACGAGTCCAAAGAGGGCCTGTTGGCCCAAACTTCTTCATCTAGATTAGGTGGATTCTAGAAATGTACATCTCTGTAAACGCTCCCTCAAATACTATCTATTTGCAGAAGAAAACGTCTCATCTTGCTTGCAGCTTGCTAATTCTCAGGCTTCCAGAAACGTGATAACTGACAAGACCTTAAGGACGATATCACTAAACTAATTATGGTTTATGATGACGGTAGGAACTGTGAATAAAAGCCTTCAGAAAATTTAGAGTTCAGAGGATCAGTTCTATTAAGTTCATATGAATAAAATTTTAATAAGAACTCGCAATGAATTTGTTCAACTTCAGGTGGGAGAGTATGAGATATGCCACCTCAGGGATCAGCTCCATCCCTAATATAGCATTGCTTCACTCTTTAATCACATAGCTTCAAGCATTTGATATTTATTGAATTATGTAAAGAATACCTACTGAGAAAACTTATAATGGTCTAAAAGTAAATACAATAAGAATATGATGAGTATGTCATAATTATATTGTTAAAATAGTGTGTGTAATTGCATAACAGGAGCAGTACAATCATTTTAGGACCTCCTAGGACTAGAGAAGACAGGCCCCTCAGTTCAAGAAGGACAGGGAATTGCTTGAAAGAGTCCAGCGCAGAGCCACAAAGATGATTGAGGGAATGGAGCATCTCCCTTATGAGGAGCAGCTGAGGGAGCTGGGTCGCTTTAGCTTGGAGAAGAAGAGACTGAGGGGTGACCTCATTAATGTTCATAAATTTGTAAAGGGCGAGTGTCAGGAGGAAGGAGACAGGCTCTTCTCAGTGATAGCCTATGACAGGACAAGGGGCAATGGGTGCAAGCTGGAGCATAGGAGGTTCAATCTGAACATGAGGAAAAACTTTTTTACTGTAAGGGTGACAGAGCACTGGACCAGGCTGCCCAGAGAGGTTGTGGAGTCTCCTTCCCTGGAGACATTCAAAACCTGCCTGGACGCGTTCCTGTGTGACCTAGTCTAGGTGATCCTGCCCTGGTAGTGGGGTTGGACTAGGTGATCTTTCAAGGTCCCTTCCAACTCCTAATATTCTGTGATTCTGTGTGATTCTGTTTCTTTCCTGTAGGCAGCTATCACAATTGAAATAGAGTATATGAAAGTTAAAGCAGCTCTGGATTTGTCTTAAGAGTTTTAATTGCAAAAGACATACTGAAGTACAGTATTCAAATGTACTTGATTGTGTTTTGGTTTTCCTAAGGAGAAAATATATGAAGACAAGTTATACAGAATACTGTGATGATATATACGATTATATATTATATATGATAACTTTTAATATAATATTAATGTTTTATTATAGT
>NW_010187158.1:4680-9999 GCF_000695765.1 Mesitornis unicolor | reverse complement strand
CCTAACGTTCTGTGATTCTGTGATTTGCTTTAAGATTACAACCCTGGTGTCCTTTTGGCACCACAACTCATCGCCAGAACCATCAAGGTACTCCTACTCTTCTCAACTCCTTTATTAGAAAATGATACTTCTATGTGATTTTATAATACAGAGCACTTGGTTATAAAAGCAGAGATTTGTTTTTCATGCCAAGTAGCAGTAAAATTTTACATTATATATTAAAGGCTCTTCTCTTAGTTCAGCGGAGATGCAATACTGAAGTTACACTGCAGTGCTGAAATGTTACTTGAGCACATATGCTGCCTCTGTTTTTGGGAAAACCATATGGCAACTCCTTAGCATCACAGCTACCACCAGAGTTGAAGAATTCTGTACTATCTAGCCTAATCTGCTTTTGGACAGATTAAAGTACCAGTCCCTTAACTGGGAAAAGCACAGACACAACATATGAAAATCATCTACTCAGAGAGCAGATTAAGCATTAAGCATTTCATCAAACCTCAAAACCACACCATCAGCATATGCCCAACAAAGAGCAACAAACTGTGTGGCCAGCAAAAATGTGAAACTTTATTGTGATTTATGTATATTATGGAAATAAGTTTCTAGCACAGTATTTGTGATCCAATATCATAAACGTTTTGTCACGGCAGAAGAATTATCAGCTTTACTTCAGGGTCCTCTTAACCACTAGCTGTGGCTATCCAAATGTAAACTTTCAACTGAAGTCTATTATTTGTAGCCAAAAGAAAGCCATACTCTCCCACTGTCCTCAGAGAATAGTCGAGGGCAAAAAGTAGAACTGAAAACTCTTCAAGGTTAGCACACTGTTCAACAACCGCAATAATTTATGAGGATAATGCACAGTGTTATCACAAGCTGGACATCAGAAATGGAAGAGGGAATTCTAAGTGCACAGAAGCAAAGTTTGTGCCAAAACAAAAACAAAGCTCAACTTCATGCTCTTCTGGAAGGGACTCTCAGAAGCAAAATCTCTCCACTTCATTTAAATTATGGCTATGCTGTCTGCAAGACTTCAAAAATATGCTTCCTTTTAATGCTGACTCGTGCACACTGCTTCCCTGTAATCAGATAGGAAAAAGCACAAGAACAATCTTCATCTGCACTCTGGAAAAATCAATATCGTTTGAAAGGACTGAGGAAAACCAACTTCCTTAGGGACACAGACTGTGTTGCTCCCAACAGAAACACTGTTAGTTGGGAACAGCTGAAAGAAAGAAAAACAACTCCCCCACTTCCCCTTCCTCTCCCTTATGAAGCATTACTGTTCCAACTCCAGAAATATAAATTCATTTCTGTCATCTTGTAAGTGACGTCTACACTTCCATTTGATCTAGGGCTCAAAACAACCATCAGCTCCTCAGTACTCCCCGTCTCTCATTTATGATTCACTTGAATAATTTGTGTTCTGTATCACTGTTGTGGTATTCAAGAAATCTGTTGGTTTTTTTCCCCTCAACTGAGTTTTCCTGTGAGTCAGCAAATAAATTCTTCTTTCAAAAACTCCCTCTTCAACCAGAAAAGAGCATAACTTACAGTTATCAGCCTGTCAGCCAAGTTTGGTGAGTAAATAATTCTACTTTCAGTGAAAGAAACAGAAGGTAAATCTACTTAGTTATGTGCAGTCACGTGCCATCAAATACTATCCTGCAGTCCAACACAGCTCACTAGAAGCCAGCTCTCTTCTGAAGGCTGCACAAGGCTGTAACTGAATTAAAAAGTACTGTAGACAGAACAAATGCAAAACTGACAGTTCTGGCCACCAGATGGCTGGTTCTAGATGGCTTTGGTTTTAGAAGCTACCAAACCCATAGAATTAACCTACCTTCCAGAATTGGCCAGAATAGTAATTAAAAAAAACCACACCAAAACAACTGTATGCCTGCCTTTTATACACAGCATCGCATATTCCTGGAATTTCTTAAAAGTCTGACGTGCTGATTCCAAATTTTAGTTTTGCAGATTTTTCTTGAGTCACTCCTAACCTACGAATGGAGAAGCAAGTAGGCTTATTTGGAAAATTCAAGTGTGGCAGTGAAGCAAGACAGTGTGGTATGTTCTTTCCCAGTGCATACATCTGAGACTCTGATGCTGTTTAAATACATATCAAACACTAACTATAACATGAAAGAGATCAGTCACTTTGAGCACTATTTTTCCACCTGACCTATAGGCAGCAAAACCCACTGTGGTCAAACTAGACTTCTTTCTGAAAAAATATATTGTAAAATAGCCAATACAAACCAAGATCTATATTACTTGGGCAATTAAATTGAAAATGTAATAATTAAATTAAACTGAATTGAACTGAACTTGATGACTGGTGTCATACTTCCCAGAAGAGAAACTTAACCGGCTGTATCTTGACTATTTAAGAAAAGCTGGAACTGCTCTATGGGGAAAGATCTCAGAGTTTATTGTAATGTCTTTTTTAGGACAGAGAAGCAGGGCAGACCACTTCTTAAAAGATGATGGTGACATTAAGGATTAACCCTGCTACTGACAGTTTCTCCTTGTGTTCTAACATCTAACTAGTGAGTTAGATCTTACTAGTATGCTATCCTTACGTGTAACAAGCAATCAGTATTACTTAGCATGTTTTTTAATCTAAATCTATCTAGTAACTTTATTCTTTTGACATACAGATTTGATAAGTGTATCGAGTTCTGCTTTAGGAGTCGTACTGCATTTTTTGTGGCACCTATATAAATGAACAAAAACCCAAATCAAAAAAACAACCCAAATATAACACACAGAAAACACACTGACACATAACCTAAGGGAAGATTTCTATAATGGGTTAGTTAAGGAGCAAAAAGTTGCTAAAGCTAAAGCTCTACAAAGTTTCAGAGAACACCAGCACGTTATATTTTAGGAGAAAATGCTCAGAGACCTGTCCTCTATTCTAAATGCCATGACCGTTGGCTGCTCTAAATTTTCAGCTATTACAGAACACATCAAATGGACAGAGTATACACTAAAACCACTTAAAAAATTCTTGCGCTTTTTTATGTAAACACAGAAATGAGTATCTATAATTTTAAATTGATCTCACAGATTAAGCTACTCAAAATGCATTGTATTTGCCTCCCACTCCCTAGGTACCTACTTGTTACGGTGTTATTTGAGGCAGTCAGTGCTGTTAGAGTATTTACATCCCAGAGGAATATCTGTCTGTCCAGCCCGGCAGATGCTACCAGTTCTTTATCTTTTGCATATGCTAAGGCTTTCACATAGTCCTACAATAAAGTAAATACAACAGCAGGAGTCAACAGTAATATCCCATTGAAGTCCACATGTTAATATTTAAAAGACTGCCAATGATAACATACAGTATTTACAGGTAACGTTTTTCACCTTATGCGTCCTTAGTGTAGACATGCAAAATCCCTTATGCGCATTCCACACTTTAACAGTAGTATCTGAAGAAGCAGATATCACTAAATTGGAAAGAATAGAGAGTAAACTTTAATGGCCTGTGTATTATTTTAAATCATATTTGTACTACTCTTTAATTTTCTTTTCTAAAAAGATGAATTTAATCACATATATATACACACGCATTTAAATTCTCATTGAAACACCTGCTTACTTTATTTACCAAATTCGCAATACGCATCGCAGAAATGAACTTTACATGTTAAGAAAAGATGGAAAATAATTTAAGTGGTAGATAATATACTTTTATACTCCATTTCTGAACACTGTAGTTTTCAACATTTAAGTACTTACATGTTTTACCATTGCAGCAGAGCACAATATCATTTACCCAATCTGTGTGATGCTCCATAGATGCTATATAAGGGTCTTGCTGCAAATTAAAAAAAAATAATTATAAGATCTCATCACAAATGGAAGAGATTGTGACTATCAGGTCCTGTTGTGACATTTTCTTCAACCTTCAAATGGATCAAAAGTTGCCTAATACAGAGTTGCTTGAAGTTACTATTCCAGCCTTTTTTTGTGAAACAACTATGCAGCCATGTAAGATATCACAAATTAATTTTCAGTGGAATTCCTATACATTTTAAACTCACTGCTTCATTTCATATACAGTTTTATCTTCAAGTGTTTGGGTTTTTATTACAGTAAAACTAAAGCTAAAGATATTTCTGCATGTATGGGACTGGACTTGGAGAACAATCAAAATGCAACACAAGGATCTCTCAGGATCTCTCCAAGTCATGAAACTCATGACATTTTATATCCTGTACCTTTCACATGGAAGCCCTGGTTTCCAGTAACGTGCTCAAGCTCCTGACACTTGCCTTCTGTTCAGTGGGACCCATACACCAGTATGTGCTGGGGGCCACCCACACAGAGAGCAGCGTGGCAGAAAATGATCTGGAGGTCTCTCCTCAACACAACAGTTTTTTAATAAACTTTCTTTAGTTATTAGCTTAAACACAATGGTGAAAGTAAGAAGACCAATAGAGTCTGATCAATGGTTCCTTTTTCCTTCAAAGAAAAGATAACAATAAAGGAAAGAGGATGACTTTTCTCCTAAAATATTGTAATATACAAAATACTCATTGACCAAAGTAAGCAATCCATCAAAATGTACCTTCATAACTAACCAAATATACACAGTCTTAGCGACTGTATTTATGTCTACTTTATCACTGGAAATGACATCATCCTACATTTAACTTTTAGATGCAACTAGTTCTTTGGAGGATAGGCTGAAAAGTAGGTTTGTAGGATCCCACATATTTTGCTGCATTTTGAGCAATATGAAAATGACTTTCCTATCATAATAACTGGCTGTTAAAAACCAGTATCAGATGTGTACCTGTAGGAAGCTTACTAGCATAACAACATGGAAAAAAGTAGGTGTAGATGTAGGAATCCTTTCTGGACTTACCTTGTGCTGATTGACACTCCATATCCTTATAATAGAGTCTCGGCCGGCTGTGAAGAGTCTATTTAATGCTGGATCCAGCTGAAGTGCATTCACCCCATTTCGGTTATACTTCTCCACTTCATCTCTAATCACATAGGAGACCTAAAAGACATTTACAAAAATTCAATTATGGTATTAAGATACTGACTTGGCCAAAAATGCTACCATCTAATTTCATTTCTGTGAGGTTCTCAGGTAGAAAATCTTAAGAGCTTTACAAGCATTTAAGAAGTCTGTCAGTCTGAAAGTTACCAACACCACCTCTGTAATTCCACAACTCAACCTCCCCCGAAATGGGGAAGAATCACAGAAAATATTTCAGCAGTGCTAGAAGTGGAGATCAAAGGATTACTGAATCACTACAACTCAAGCTTAGACCCAGAGAATCCTCAGGT
>NW_010187158.1:4067-4649 GCF_000695765.1 Mesitornis unicolor | reverse complement strand
CTCTTCCCAGATATTCCAAGTATGTCTCATAGTTTCTACAGCTGGGATGACAGTATTACCCAGATTCACAAGGGACAGAACACAGTCTCTAAGGTCTACAAAGCATTTAAAGACTGCAGATACAAATTCTAGATCTTGCAGGTGTTGCAATAATTTTAACACAATTTTTTTAAAAACTATGTACATTCTAAGATAATAAGCAGCACAAACATTTACTGCTCTTTTGGACACAAATTATTCCTTTAGTTCCTTTCCTTCTGTATTTCACAGTATTGTGTGTACAGGTTACTTCATGGGTTTGTTCAGAAACACCAAAAGGAGATTTAAGGAGGCACACTGCAAAGGCTGCAGCTCTCTCCATTATTACTGTTCAGTAGATGTGATTATAAGACACTGCAGTTTCTTCAGAGCTACTTCATTCACACTGTGCTGCACCACCCCTGATTGCAGGGTTTATACGTTGCTATGAGGAATGTTCTCAAATGTAGTGAAGAGGAAGGGAAGCTGCCAGCTATGCCTCTTCCCAGATTCTGTAAAACATGATCAGAACAAGGTAAAATTTTAAGCCTGGTATAATCAAAT
>NW_010187158.1:0-4036 GCF_000695765.1 Mesitornis unicolor | reverse complement strand
AATCAACTGGGCTAGAGATCTGAAAGCAGTTTTTCACTCCAATAGCTGCATTATAGCAGTACGAAGAAAATGTTTTCCAGATCAGATTTCGGTTACATAAAACAAAACCAACAAATTAAACAAAATGTTCAGTGGTCCTTATCACTGAAGAAACATTTTGCAGCATCTCTGACTCAATACCACAAGAGCTGACAGGTCCATTTGGTGAATGTGGGCAACACCTCAACTGAATTATCCCATCCCAGTGCACAGCAAGAAAACTGATGCATCCAGAAAGCCTTCAGTCCTACTCTATGTTGAAAACAGCTGCCAACAGCTCTATAGACCAACACTGGAGGATCAAAATAAGAGCTTCCTGAATCCTTCTCCCCTAATACTCTCCATTACCATTCCACAAGTCCATTTACCACATTTATTAAGTTACGTCCCAATGCTCTCAAAGCTCTTCTTGCTCTTGTCAGCCACTATCAGTCCTTGTAAAGTCGCAGCTCATCCTCCCAGTTTCAGATTGTGTGCTAATTTCCAACACACTCTGCTTCTCTCACCCATTCCAGACTCATCCATAACATTCTTGCTATCCATGCTCAAGTCTCCACCTACACACAGCTTTAGAGACATTACTGAGAGAAGATACCATCAACCACGCATAACAGTGTTATGTTAAAACACTTCAAATACTTGAATTAATTTTTTTGTGTGTGATGCAGAGAGCAAGATGTATGTGCAACTCCTCACCTGGGCTTGATCATATCATGTCTACATTGTTAGAAGACTCACAGAGACTACTTGAGTAGAAGAACGTTGCAAAGTCAAGGCCTAACGTGATATAAAACACAAGGCAAAGGGATGACCACCAAATGCACACTGCTTTTGAACTCTTTGAATAAAGCTAATCAAAGAATCCAGTTAAAAATACAAGTGCATCCAGTTCTGGGATCCCCAATATAAGGAGGACATGGAGCTGTTGGAGCGGGTCCAGAGGAGGCCACAAAGATGATCAGGGGCTGGAGCCGCTCCCCTATGAGGACCGGCTGAGAGAGTTGGGGCTGCTCAGCCTGGAGAAGAGAAGGCTCCAGGGGGACCTTATTGCAGCCTTCCAGTTCCTGAAGGGGTCCTACAGGAAAGCTGGGGAGGGACTTTTTACAAGGGCAGGTAGCGACAGAACGAGGGGAGATTTAGACCAGATATTAGGAAGAAATTCTTTACTGTGAGGGTGGTGAGACACTGGCCCAGGTTGCCCAGGGAAGCTGTGGATGCCCCCTCCCTGGCAGTGTTCAAGGCCAGGTTGGACGGGGCTTGGAGCAGCCTGGGCTGGTGGAGGTGTCCCTGCCCATGGCAGGGGTTGGACTGGATGAACTTTAAGGTCCCTTCCAACCCAAACCATTCTGGGATTCTATGATTCTCTTAGTGTAAGCAGATAAGACACAAACTAACCGAATTCAAAATCTAAAGGTCAGTAGACCAAATTTGATGTCAGTTACTAGGGAGAACAATCTTCTCCTGAAACGCAGTGTCAGACTCAAGATCAGCAGGGGTCCTTCAGCTCTTGCTGCTCCTAACTGCTATGAGGATATCTTTTTGACAAGTCCTCGATTTTTGGATTTGTTCCTCTTCTGTCAGTCACCTCCCATATTTGTTATATTTTCAGGTATAATACACAGCTCTTTATTCCACTCATAAATAAGACTGTCAAACTATGTTAGTCACCCAACCACGGATAAAATACTTTCTTGCTAAAATAAAGAACTTAACATTATTCTTAACACAAGAACTAGCAGTGAAAACAGCTCATAGAGATTAGATGTGGTAAAATAATTTTCACTTTTTTCTATAATGGAATTTGCATAACTATTAAATTTCCATTGCAAAGACCCTGAAACTGTGGCTGTCGGCTCAACCAGGCACTGTTTTGCCATCGTTCAAAGACATGGCTGGGAAGACTGAAAACCATTTCCCACTACCACCAGTACTGAAATATTCAAATGAAAGTCAAATTGGCCTTTATTCCTTAATTTGGCCTTTATTCCTTTCAATAACTTCCACACATTAATGTAGTCAAACATCCCTTGGCAAGTCTTGTTTATGTTTTAAGAGAACAGAGACAAAGGAATTATGTTGTTTCAAGGTTAATGAGCCTGTGGAAGATCGAAGAGCAAATGCTAGATCTCAGTACCAGATCAGCATTAAATGTAACATCATCCTTCTTTCTTCCTGTGAGAAACTTGACAAAGTAACTCTGCTGTAACAACTGAATTAAAAAAGATTAAAAACTAACATCCTACTGTTCCTTTGTGTGTGTGTAAATACATAACAGCTTTGACGGAAAACAACAAATAAAGCTTGCAAAATTACCCATACTAAAAAAATAGAACAAGACACACAGAGTATGTGGCTGAACTAAAAATAACCTCTAAAGACATTTGCTCTGCACCACGTGGAACCCTGCAGAAAGGGAGGTGTAACACCAGACACATCCAGGCTTGAATTCAAAGACATTAATTATCCATTAACACAGAGGGACAAATTAAGGGTCCCATAAAATCTGTTGAGAGGGTGTTCGAATGTCTCTCAACACAGGGAATGTAAAATAAATCAATAAAAGCAACAGCAACTTGATTGAGAAGACCTGACACTTGTGTAAGAGTGGTAGACAGCAGACAAGCTCACTAAACCCAAAAGTTCCCTAAAATGGTTGATAATCTCCATTATATTCTCCAATAATTCTCCATTATATTCTGTATTTTTGGGAAAAAAGGTCAGAAAGTGTTTGTTTTAAATTTGAGTGTCCCCGAGTATAGAAATGTAAGAACTATTAGTAAATATAGTACCAATGCAAACAAATAACAAAAACCATGAAGTACATATTCAAGTGTGTACACACAAATATCAAAACAATGTGAAAGCAACAGGCCTTTGGCTGAGAAGAAACTGCGGTGATAAAATTGCTCTGATCCATACACATCTTTATTGCCCCAGATAAGGCACTGGATTCTGCCTGGAGAGGACTGTGAAGGTCAGCAGGATGTTATGACTCCGAGCACCAACTGGCATTCACTGCCAACAGGGCAGACCGAGAGCACATCGCTGCTTTGTTCCTTGATGTATAAAATCGGCTGCAAACCACAAAGATTATATTGACTACGATACAAATCATAGTTGTTTTATTGCCGTGAAGGTCTGGGAGGGGAAAGACCTGTGGGATCTGAAGTATTTTAATAATGACTGAGGCCTTTTAAATTTGCAGTGCTACAGCTTTTATAAACTCCCGTAACGAATAAGAATCTTTCACTGCAGCAGTGCACAAACATTACAAGGTGATGGACGCCCATTACGAAGAATTTATGGGACTCAGTACCCTAAATGGATGAGGACTAATCATTTTAATGACTACCTAAGAGCTCCAGAGATAAAGCTGCTCTCAGCAGATACATTTCAGCACACACGGCCAAGTGAATTTCTTAAAGGATCTGCGATGCATCTCCTTCGTGGATGAGTGGATCAGCTGATCTGAAATCCTGTTACCCTCCTTACATTACATCTTACAGCAGATTTTGTCTTAACTGATGGGTAGGATCTGCTTGTAAAGACACTACCACATCATCATGGTGAAGGAAACAGTAAACAGCTGAGCCCTGACAGCACTCACTCCTTGTTTGAAAGGTGAGAAAAATTTCAAAGACACATTGTGACCAATTCGAAAACTGCTGCTTTTCAAAATCACTGGAAGGATCCCATGACATCTGACATGAACTGCATCCAAACATGAAAGAAGATGCAGTTAACCTCCAAGGAAAAAGACAAAAATCTATTGCCTTACTATCCTGGTAGGGCAGATGTGTATCTTAAAATAAGTTGTTAAATTAAGAACATACTGATATTTGCATTTTTATCAGGTGCTCGAGGCCCCTGAATTAAAGTAATGGAAGGCATTCAGAAATTCATTTTATCTTTCTACAATGGAATCAATTTACTGGCTATTCATTTGTTTAAGTATTATAAATAACATAAATATAATTTATAAATATAGAAAAAGATT
>NW_010187157.1:629-8544 GCF_000695765.1 Mesitornis unicolor | reverse complement strand
TTTTCCAACCGAGCGATTCTGTGTGTGATCTCAGCCTCTGGTCTGGGTTTCTGATTTTGTATAAAATATATACTTTAAACTATACTGATTCAGCTTGTCCTGCCAGCTAAAACTGCAAATGAGCTGCTGCCCTCTCCCCGCAGGCTAGATATACATCAAATAAAGCATTAAGTACAGCAGCACTTGTGTGTGCAAGGAAAGATTATTAGTTAAGGATTTTCAAAATTTTACACAAAGTACATGGTAATAGCACATGAACTTTAGATTAAAAATATGCTTCATGCAAATGAGAACATATACCACAGCATGTGCTCAACTGAAATTACGCTTTTTCCAGGGAAAATAAAGGGCTAGTAGAACAGAAGCATTTTTTAAAAGTATATTAAACACACAGCTAAGCAAACTGTCTGCACTCCTTTCAAAAATAAACAGCCCTAGAAGAAAAAGAACAGACACTCAAAATAGAAGTGTACTAATGAAGTTCTAGATAAGGGCAAGCTGGTGAGGGTGACGTGTCTTGTCACAGAACCAAACTTGAGGAGACCAAAATCCAACAAAAATGAAGTCTAGCCCAGAACAGATTATATTATATTCACTTCTCACCCCAAACAGGAATTAAAAGTTATCTACTAAAGCACAAACTGAATTACACACAACTAGGTTTATCTTCCTTCTTTAAAGCTGTAAGAATTTGTTTAGAAATAAAAAAATGCAGTCTTCTTACTATGCATTTTCCATTTAGGTTTTCAATCTTTTTTTTCCCCTCCCTTCCTAAGAGGCAGAAGAAGGAAGTGGAAACTGTTTTGCTTAATGCACACAGAGTGACCTTTCAGAGGCCAAGTATTCCTGGTAATGAAGTTAGAGGAACTGGGAAAACAGATGCAAATAGAGCACAAAACACCCCCTCCAACTAAAATCAATTCCAATAGATTAAATTTTCAGAGGTCTATTAGTGATTTGCATCAATGCAATTCAATCAGTGAAAAATAATCAGACCACATTTAAAGAAACACAATCCGTTTAAAAATCCAGAGGATGCATGCTATTTAATCATTAGAAGAGACATATAATGCAAAGACCTCGACAGTTTATTTAATTTGGACAGCTGACAGCATTACACACACAAATTTTCTTGCTCTGCTGCAACTGATGACTGAGGTTATTTTTCTTGAGGCAAGAACCAGCTTTGTTAGTCCTGGTCTATAACTAAATACAATGTAATACTTACACCTATCCAGAAACTACTGAAGTCAACAAAAAGATGCTCAATATCTTTAATACTGATTTCTACCATCTTATTTGGGGGAAAAGCAAGGAACAACAAAAGGTACAAGAGGGCAAGGAGAAGGGAAGGTTACAAAAACTGTTTCAAGAAAAAAACAACCAAACACACACAACATTGTATCTTATTTTAATTGAAGCAGTAGGACATGCAGTTAATTTTAAAACACCCTAAAGCCGAAATACCTCCTTCAAAGTGCATGTTATAAATTTGAAGATTTTTAAAACAGATTTGGAAACTTCAAGTGTTAGTCAGATATGAGCCAGTTTATTATTTTAGAGGCAGGTAAAGTGCGTTGTCCATAAAGCTTCAGTGTGTAATTCTAGACCGATGACCATGCAGTCATGTGAGACTGCTTGCCTAAAATAAAAGTCTACCCATATCGCAACTGTCAACTGAGCTACAGAGGAGAATGAAACAGATACAGCAACAACAGAAGAAGAAAAAAAACCCCAAGGTTTGGTAATATACATGCACTGATTAAGTTTTGGAAGTGTAACTCTAGTGAGTCTTTAAGGAGTTGTCAGTGATTTTTGAATGTCTAACATACAGCTTCTAAACATCTCAGATGCTTGGTATTTCCAAACGCAATGAGAATGGGGGAAGTTATGATTTCTTTACAGTGAAGTTATAAAGCCTTTCATAAAATGCAGGCTTTTGACATGATTTACAGTACTAAGTTCAAAGCACGTACCAAAATTTCGATAAATAGAATAAGGTGGAAAGGGAGTGTGGAAGGAATAAGACTGTGCCTGCTTGAACAAGACTTATTTTCAAAACTTCTCACTACAGAACAGGAACACACAATGAACTACTGGTCTATAACTACCTGACCTGAAAGTAAACCTGAATGTGAAAAAAAATTAAACTTATTCGATGAACAGCACTACCCAGAACTTTAAAAGGCAGACTCCATTTCAAAATGGGACTGAATTTTGCATTTTATTTTGAGTAACAAGCTTCCCACTTCTTGGGCTATCAGAAGAAATAAGTTGTAACAGTGTTGCTTACATGCAGTTAAATAGTTGCAATCTTAACAACTGGGAATATTAATCCTCTCTCTTGTTTAAGGACAGTCCAGGGAAGATAGTTTACAAAGACTGCAGGATTTTTTGTGATGAAAAGCACTCTAAAAAGTCTGTCTTTTCTATTTTATAGTTTAGCTAAAACCACAATTATTCTGCATAGCACATGCACTATTTTCACCAAATGAACTTCTAAGCTCAAAACACCCAGAAAGAAATAAGAAAATCCATAACTGAGAATTACATGGCCTCATTTTTTTTTTTTTTGCTCCTGACATGCTCAGCTGTCCACAGCAGAGACTGAGTCTGACAGCTGCATTCCACTCTCCTTGCAAACTCAATCTGCATTCGACACCATTCAAGTGGCCTCTTCATTTTGCTTGGTGTTTCACTTGCCTATCCTCATGTAAGTACTGACCAGGGACTGTAAAGTACTCTGAGAGTTCTGTAGTGTTGATACAACCCAGTACCAAAATATTTCTGACAGCCGATGTTAACATCCAGCTTACAAATGAAGAAAACAAAGTCAATTTCAAGTTTACTCTTCTTCACCACCTCTTGGTAATTAAAAACCCTGATAAGTTACATAATTTTCCTATTTTAACATATAGTTTTGTTGCCTTATGAGGGCTCAAACGATTATGCATGGAAAACAATTGCTGGCTACACCAAATACTGTAAAATATGCTTAGTTGACACATCCAGGGCAGACAACAACTTGCCAGGTGAAAAAAAACCCCAACATTTGCACACAAACCTTAAAGTGTTGCGTAAGACAAAACTGTTTTATGTATGAGTTTCCAGCTTCCTGCTTGCCTCTATTTGTATTGTGTCAAGTAATTGCCGCACACCATTAATGAGATACTTGTTTGTTTTATTCATGCTATTCTGCACTAGCCAAAAAGCCAACATAAAAACAGGTATGTATTAACACCCTGGACATGCCAAGATAAGAAGGATCAATTCTCACAGAAATATTTATCACTGATCAGAACTTTCGTCCTAAAAAGGACAACTACAAAAATTTCTCAGTCTGAGCAGAGAGTATAAAGCAAGGACATCTTACTGCTACTTTGTCACGATGTGGTAAAGCAAGAGACATCTATTTCTACCCTTTCTACCCTCTCTCCACCCAAACTAAGTTTTCAGTGCCACCTTATGGAAGGGAGGAAAAAAAAAATCTTTAAAGAAAAATGAAAACAAATTGTACTTGTCAGAAAGAGCCCACAGGCATATACAACAAGAGTAGCAAAAAGATTTCTTCTAGTTGATGCAGGATGTTTTTCTGAAAATTTTATGTAGACTGATCATCTCAAATTACATCAAATTACTAAACTTGTTTTTAAAACACAGTTTTTATTACGATTTACTGAAAAGTTCTTTTTCAAATGGTTAGTAAGCCACATACAATGTTTACAGTGCTTGTGAGAATAAATAGTGACTGGTAACTAAAAAAACAGAGCAGCAATTTAAAGGGCAGTTCCGAAAAATGACCAACTGATACTTTCAGAACAAACAGGCTGATACTTTTAAGTGAATATAATTATGTTATATGACAAACTTATGGGAATGAAATTTAACATTGATGTTGTTAGTCCACATTTTTTAAGGGTAAAGAGAATGAAGAAAGGGCTCAAATTATGACAGAACCCTCAAACATATGTATACATATATATGTAATTATATACATATATCTTTATATATCATATATATGTGTATGCATATTAAAACCAGAAGCTGCCTTACTTAAAACTGCTGTGATAAAAGATCAAGTTTTCACCATTACTATTGTTTACTTGATGGACTTTAGGCATTTTGCACAGACACAAGTATTTTAAAAATAACAAATAGGGAAAAGACTGCTTGGAAGAAAAAGCTATGGAGCCACGTACACCTAGTGAGTTCCCAGCTTACATACCATTTCAAATTAACATCAAAGTAAGGTGAACCAAGGTCAAAGAGCATTTTGGGGAAGCCAAAGGAGTCTTACGCCGCAGTCCATTTGCATGCCGCTGATTTGGATCCCACAGGCTACAACTAGTGTAAAACAGATCACAGGTCACAACTTTCCCATCCTGATCCACAACAAACCATCCCATCACAAACTCAGCCGAGTAGCTCTGCCAATGATTTTCCTTGCAAACCAGGACTGAAGGAGGCTCTAGTGTCTACTGTAGTAGCCAGGGACAAGCCTGCACAGGATACCCAAACTGCACTGGTACTATCAAGGGCAAGGCCTATTTCCTGGCATAATTTCAGACTGGGTGGAAAAGAGCTGAAGGACAAAACTAGGCCTCAGAAACTTTGTGTACGAAGCCAACACATAAAGGAAAAGCAGAGGAGTTCAACTTGACTTGAGGGAGCAGGAGAGTCAGCCGCCTGAGAGGTGAGTCAGTGCAGGGCCTCAAGTTTGGTGAGCAGGAACCTCAGGTTCAGACATTAAAACCCAGAGAGAAGCGTAATGCTGCAGGCAGAATGAGATGGACAGGAAATACTGCTGAGTGCAGGAACTGTGTAGAGCTGTCAGGGAAGAAAAACAGCAGAAAAACTGGGGATGAGCTAAGATGCAGTGGACGCAGGTAGGACAGACAACCACAAGACTGATTAGAAGTTGGTAAAAGGTGAGAAGAGAGGCTTTTGAGAAATAAAGAGGCTCTGATAAAAAAAGAGGACGAGATAGCACCATTTAAAAATTGATACATAAATCATAACAACATCACTATGGAAATCTGAATTAAGATGTATTTCTTTTGGGATAAGAACTACTTTTGGGGCTGGGGAAAAAGGGAGGGGGTGAAGAAGCAATGACAAGTACTCTCCCTTTGCCACCCATCTTTGAATCTTCTCACAGATGTGGCAATGAGTATTTATCCACTATCTTTGGAAAGGCCAAAGATCCTTTTTCCACATTGAATTTAGCATACCTGTTTTTAATTGTCAAGAGTGTGAAAAACCTCCAAGTCATAGTTTTGCATTTTGCTCCTGCATGAATAATGCAGGTGTATGGAGACAGGTAACAAATCATAAATGGAGATTTTTACTTTTAAAGAAAAGGTGTGTGTGTATCTCTCTATATATTTATGTTTGTTGACAAAGCTAATATGATGCCAACATTACCCTCACATAAGCATTCTTTCATCAGATAAAAGAAGTTACCTTAACTACTTTGGATTTAACACTGGCATGAAGAGAGTAATTTTACATCCTTGCAGATACAAAGGGACATTTCTAAAAATAATTTCTTTGGCCAAACAAGTAATAAAAATAAGTTATAACCTAATAGTAAGAACAAACATTCAGACCTAGCCCATAAAATTGTAAACAACAACATCTATTTATCATCTGACAATCACATGCAAAAATCAGTAAATATTTGAGCATATTGAGTATTCTCAGTACTATGTAAATAGCACATTAAGTAGACACAATATTCTATGCAACTAATTTAATGCCCAAAATAAATACATCAAAAGACTTTCAGATCAACAGCACATTGTGTGCTGTTCTGAATAATGTGCTGAAATCTGCCAAGCTATTTTTGAACACTTTCAAAGAACTTCAGTATTTCAGATGAGACTGAAGACATGTTGATGTGTTTTTATTACAGAATTTACTTCACCAATCTGGCAATGCAGTAGTCTTAAATTCGCATTAAAATACTGTATCATTCTTAATTGGATCCACATCTCCCTTTTCCAGCAGAAACAGTCCACTTTTCAATAACACGGCGTTATTATCTTACTTGGTGCTTAGGGACAGGAGACAGCCACAGATTTTGGACATTTGGCATTCATTCATTGCCAGAGAAGACCTCCAAGTAGCCTGTACACTTTCATACAAAAGGTTAAGGTACTAAATGCTGTTCTGTTCGACTTAAACTTCAACAAATTAGCACAAAATCATAAAAGCAAGGTTGAGACCACCAGTACCAAGCTAAGGGAGCAGATATGTATTCTAGCACTCAATTTTAAAATACAGCTTTGCCAATATTTTAGTCATTCGTTTGGTTACATAGTCTTTTCAAGTTTAATCTCAAGGTATATTCAGTTTACATAACTCTTCCTCTGAAATTGGATCAGTCACAGGGTTTTCAACAATGTTTCAAACACATCCTTCACTTGTAATTCTTGAAAACCACTGCACTAAGTGATGACAAAGAAAGAGCTTTATGATTTCAACTGTGTATCAAAGTCTGACCTCAGGTCATTTTGGAGTGTGGGTTATTTTCAATCTATGCAAAATATAAATAGCTGAGGTTACTTTTTCTTACTCTGTAGTGCAAAAAAGCAGTGTGCAAGCTGACTGTGAGAAGCTTTCTCATTTATCAGTCAAAGGATCTGGGAGAATCTCAACAGCTCTCAAGTCAGCTTTCAAAGTCAGGGGACCTTGAAAGAATGTTATTACTGTCAAGTCTCTCTACATGTATTTTGGCACAAGTTGATTTCCCTATGCTGCTTTATGTTGGCATGCTTCGTACATCAAACATTACATAATCTTCTGTCTAGCAACACACCACCATTTATTTCCTGTTTCTTTTCTAAAAGAAGGAAGCTTCTCTGCTTCAGTAGCTGTCTCAGTTATCTAGCAAATCAGTTTTGCTTACAAGGCACCAGACTGGAAGTCTGGACCAGGGTCTAGAGTACCTCCTCTCACTCACGAGATTTACATCAGGAAACTAACCCTCGTTACAGAGAGTGGCCCAGCCATGAATGACCCTTAATGTAGGTCAACCCAACAAAGCAGCACAGGAATTCAAAACAATATATACACCCGGGGAATTTATAAAGCATACCTCTTCACCATGTATTTAATTAAATGTGTCCATCTACTGAAGCCATCCATGTTTCTTCATAACAACATGTCACTTGAGGATTAATGCCTCTAAAATTATACCACTGTCTTTCTAACTTCTACAAGGTTAAGTTACCAACTTCAAAACAAAAATATACCGACACTAACAGTGCTAATTTACACTACCAGATTTGGATTTTAAGAAGATCTAGGAAAGAATGAAACAACTGAAAAAATACACATTAAAACTAAAGAAAGTTACATACAATACAACTGTGTATTATTTTGTTTTGGATAGTAATAATTCAGCTTCTAAAAGGCAACACAATTACTTTCCATCAGATGCTGTAAGTTTCCTCACATTCCAAGCTACAATTAAGCACACATATTTTTCAATGACACAGATTTAACAACTGCCTTGCTGCAATACTCAAAGAATTCAACTCCAAGGATGGGACTCTAATAACACAGACTAACTAGCTTGCTTTCCTCCCTTTACACATCTGTGTATTAAAAGACAGCAGGCATTAAATTACCTCCAAGACTCATACAGATGACTAAACCATGAATAAGACGGGATACTACAGAACTAGGAGGTCGCTCTCCAGTTGGTTATGTGAGGAGCAAAAAGCATGTGGCATGCTCAAGAGGTACTGCTCTTCAAGAAACAAAACTAACTTCCTCAGATCCAACCTCACGGAGGGTTTCTTGACGAAGGCCTAAGAACAATCTGGAGTTAAGCAGACCATGGTCTTGAAGATTATTTCAAGTCCCATCGACTGCACTGAATACACACTATGCAACTTCTCAACTCCCG
>NW_010187157.1:0-598 GCF_000695765.1 Mesitornis unicolor | reverse complement strand
CCTACACACAACACCTAAGACTTGAGCACAACAACCCATTTCACCAACCACCCCTATTATTCTCTTTCTAAACTGTGGGGTTTTTCTGTTGTCGTTAATGAGGCTGAAACAGGACACCTCACACCTTCTCAAAACTTGCAAAGATAACTAGGACCTCCACGATCTTTCCATCCAGAGCTGGATAAACTCCGTGAACTTCCCATTGTGAGGAACCAACCCGGGGTGACGCAACCCCACTCTGCCAGGCGGGAAAGGGACAGGGACCACAGCACACAGCGAAGGTGACGAGGGCTGAGAGGCACCCGAAGGGAAAATCTAGGGCCAACACGCAGTGAAGGGGCCCATGTTTGGGGGGAAAGGCGGCCACCACACCGAGCCCCGCGTTTCCATGGTCGGGCCCTGAGGCAGGGTAGTCACGGAGAGCAGCGGGGCGAGGAAGATCCCCCCACCCCCGGGACGGGGCGCGGCCAGGCTGGCTCCCTTACCCACGGTGGACTTGCAGGCCTCGCAGAAGGTGTCGTCGGTGAAGCGCTCCATGAGGCTGGTCTTGCCCACCCCCCGCGACCCGATGATGATCACCTGCAGCTTGAAGTCGGCC
>NW_010187156.1:0-5502 GCF_000695765.1 Mesitornis unicolor | reverse complement strand
TCCCCATACGTTCATAGCCAGCTGCAGAAGTCACAGGGTGAAACCTAGAGCCACTGTGACCAGTGTAATTTGGAGGAAAGCCTAAAAACTTCCATACTCAAACCCATATTCACCTTGAGGGCTTCTACATCCTCTTGGAGGGAGTGGAGCACTCTGGTCAGAAGATCCCCTTGCACAGGCTAATGGCCAAATCAGAAAAGGACCAATGGAGCAGAGGAGCAAGCATTTTCACCAAGAAACATTGTTTTTTTCTATGTTATCCCGAGTCCTTTTTAGCATCTGGAGGTGGAAGCACTGTCTTTACCATCTGATTCCTTCAGAAGAAAATGCAGAGCCCTGATGAACTGTGGCACAACCATCAGCATGCTGCCTTGTCCTTGATCTGATCGCTTTCCAAGAGTGGCAGCCCTGTCCCACAAATTTCTGAGCCATTTCTATCTGGTTCATGTAATTTGTACTGGTGTGGTACTCCAAATGAGTGCAGCTCAGCAGACAAATGCTCCTCAGAAGCTGCTTTCCCCTAAAGATTGCAGGGCTTCTTCTTGCAACCTTGGAATTGCTCTTTCTCAGACCAGAGAACACCAAGCGATGGATGAAAAAGGACATTTTCTGGGTTATTTTTTCAGACAACAAAAAGAAAAGCTTGGCTAAAAATCTGAAGAAGAGAGAGAAACTTTAAGAAGAAAAAGCAAGAATGGTGGATTAGCCTGCAAGCTTGCTAAGATTCTCTTGATTTCATGACTTTAGTGCTTTCAAGCCACCCCACAGACGAGTTTCTAGAAGTTTCTTGGAATACTCAGCATCACTGCAAATGAGCTCATTCTGAAGCTGTATTTCACAGACAAATAAAAATAAGCCATTTTGCACTTGGCCTAGATCACAGCGCCTTGAAAACACTGGCTGCTGATACTCACCCCAGCGCTCAGCAACGTTTTCCCATTACCAACCCAGCTGCAGTCGGCGTCTGTGAACCCCAACCGCCTTTCCCAGAGCGATGCACGTCAGAAATCCCCACTGATGGTGTTGCAGGGGTTCCTGACGCAGAGCAAAACCCCTGTCCCATCTGTTTCCACACAGGCACATCTCTCTACGCTGTCTCAGCCACCCCAACCCTTTTTCCCATGCACATCCCAGCTCCGATGGCCTTCATCTCGCACCGATGCGCTCCCCGCCGCCCGCCTGGCTCAGTTGTTTGGATATCGTTAGATGGCCCTGCCTGAAAGCCCTAATGAGGTGCTGATCCCATCATCCCATCACTCAGCTGAGGCAGGATGTGTCCCGTGGGACGGCCTGCAAAGACCGAGGCGAGAATTCCAAGCGATGTGTGACATGAAAGGGCGCCATTCGCATCGCTAGGACTCTCAGCCTGTCAGCACGGCCATTAGAAATCCTGGGCTGCAGAGATTTATCATTCAACCCTCCCACACACACACACAACTTGCTCCAGACTGGAACTTGGCACAAAATTCAATCCCAGGAGGGCATTAAAAAAAAAAATAAAAAAACCCAAGCCATTCAACGGTTTCCATCCCATGGCTTCAGCTCGCAGCCATTTAAATAATGGCAATTTCTCATTTCTCTTTTTGAACTGAGGATATCCAATATAAAACAGCAGATTTACATAACATTGCAGCGGCGATAGGAGCTGGCAACAAACCCGGGGAGACGGCTGCCAGAGCCGTTCCGTCATCCCCTGTCGGTGGATTTCTCCCTTTGGATTCAGTTGAACGAATGATTTTTTATTAGGTCTAGCTGACACCGCGTGTAATCTGCAGATCCCACCTCCACCTTGCTCAGGCAGCTTGCCCTGGCTTTGTACACCTTGTGAACCTGCTGGAAGGGGACAAGCCCTCCTGTGGTCCATGCAGCCTTTGCCACTTCTTGCTCTGCTGCAAAGGCTGCTGGCTGCTTTAGAGGACAGTAATTAGTTGCCTATTGAGCCGCAAAAGCCCGACCGGACAAGCAATGGACGCATGCAAAACAAAGAAGGGAACTGATGCAAGACAAAAGAAATTTGTCAGTGGAGCCTTGGATTTGATGTCCTAACAACAGACCCGAGCCTGTTGTGCCTGCAGCCCTTTCTCCACCAGGTATTTTCAATTCCCATGGGGGCCATCTGTGACCCTGAGCTTGTCAGGGTAAAAAAAAAACCTTGGAAGTCGATGCAATGACACAAATACTTCTTAAAAATTACTTCACGTGTCTGCAGCAAAATGACTGCTGTGAGGATAAGCCTCCTGCTCCAGCACCACGCACCCAGAGAGGCCCTTGGGGGCACACGCAGGATAGGAAGGAGCTTGTGTCACCTGCAAAATCCACCATCGGCTGGGTGGGCTCCTGCCTCCCATCACCACCACAGCATCCCAGCATGTGAGGAGTTGAAGGGCCCTGCAAAGCTGATCCAGTGCAACCCCTGCCACAGCAGGATCACCAGAGCAGTCACACAGGAACACGGCCAGGGCTTTGGGTGTCTCCACACAAGGACACTCCACAACCTCTCTGGGCAGCCTGGGCCATGCTCCAGAACCCTCACACTCACAAAGTTTCTCCTCATCTTCAGCTTGAACCTCCTGTGCTCCAGCTTGCTAAGGAGCTTGCTGTGCTTGCTCACAGCACACCTGAGATGCAGCCACGCTCCACTTGGAGGACAAGGCACATTACAAACCAGCACTAAAGCATCTGACCTATTTGTTCCTATTCCTTACACAAGCAGCACAGCTATAAAATAATTCTACAGCCAGATGCTATGTGAAGAAAATGAAGATTTGTATCAGTGTTCAACCCAAAGGCTCAGAAAGAGGAGTTCTTCCTGGTTTTTAGAGAATTACCGACTCAAAGGGACTTTAAATCAGTTTGGATCCTCTCTGCTGCTGTCAGCAAAGATGCTACAAGTGACAGCAGTCAATGCCAAAACACTTCATCCAGAATGTGGTGGTAGGTTTAAATGGCTGTTGTTTCACTGACTCTCCCCATGTACTAAACCATCCTCCACATTCCAGCTGTGACGACCCTTCTGGTTTTCTGAGACCTACACGTACAGGAGAAAGAAGCTGAGCTCGAGGGACCACCTGAGCTTTCACGACAGAAAACCAAGACGGGACAAGCATCTGCACAAGCACCTTTCTTTTTTAACAGCTGTACAGTTTTCTCATACCTTGTCCTTTAATTCCAAAAGGGGGTACAAAGTCCCTGATACGCGCCCATTTCCTGAAGGAATCATCCAAGAACATTGGTGCCGGCTTCGAGAACCTGAGGAAACCAAAATGAAAGAGAAATTAACTCCCGAGCTAGAAAGGATAAATTTCTGCAGGGAAGTGGAGGGAATCCGTGTCCAAGTGCTGGTGCTATCTTCTCACAGCAGCACAGTAACAAGGAAAATTCTACTTTTACCCAAAAGCATCCACGGTGAAAGAAATCCATCAGACTGCGTGCCATGAGCACACCCAAAACACTGCAGTTGTGAGCCTGACAACCAATGTAGAGCTTCCCCACCGTTAATTTAGCTATAAGAAGTTGTAAATTGCAACCAGAGCTCAGGCAGTTCTACTTCCAGCTTCGGAAGCACTCGCTGGCTTGTGTGCTGTCTACGGGGAGGTGTGAGGAGGAGTGTGGAGTTGTCTTTGTTTTGTTCATCACATAAATGCGTGCTGCTCTGTGCAGCTGTGGATGCACCACGCAGATGTGCAGGGTTGGGGGTATCTGGGCTTGTGGCTGCTTTTCCCTTACTCCCGTGCACATCCACCCTTACTCCTGTGCACATCCACCCTTACTCCCGTGCACATCCACCCTTACTCCTGTGCACATCCACCCTTACTCCTGTGCACATCCACCCTTACTCCTGTGCACATCCACCCTTACTCCCGTGCACATCCACCCTTACTCCTGTGCACATCCATCCTTACTCCTATGCACATCCACCCTTACTCCTATGCACATCCACCCTTACTCCCGTGCACATCCACCCTTACTCCCGTGCACATCCACCCTTACTCCCATGCACATCCACCCTTACTCCCGTGCACATCCACCCTTACTCCCGTGCACATCCACCCTTACTCCTGTGCACATCCATCCTTACTCCTATGCACATCCACCCTTACTCCTATGCACATCCACCCTTACTCCCGTGCACATCCACCCTTACTCCTGTGCACATCCACCCTTACTCCTGTGCACATCCACCCTTACTCCCGTGCACATCCACCCTTACTCCCGTGCACATCCACCCTTACTCCCGTGCACATCCACCCTTACTCCCGTGCACATCCACCCTTACTCCTGTGCACATCCACCCTTGCTCCCGTGCACATCCACAGGCAAGAAGGCAGCTCAGGAAATCCTGCAGCAGCACTTGGTTTACAGAGCATGCAAATTCAGTACAGATGTGGGTGTCTTCTGCTGCATTGATTAACACAGAAATGATTGTAGAGACGTCCTTGCCAAACCAAACTGTTGCGATCTATCCAAAATCACTGACAAAAGGGAGAATTAGTCCCTACCCGTGTCCTTATGGGAATGCATTATCCTAATTACACCCTCAGCAGACAAACACAGCAGCTACTAAAAATGTGTCCCTTCTAGAAACAGTCAGAACAGGGGCCAGGGTGAAGGAAATGATTAGTAAAAGAAATTACAGAAATATTAACTTGCATATAGGACCATTTCTGGTTGTATCGCTGCTAGAAAATATGTGAATGCTATTCATTTAATGATATTAATTGATTCATGTAGTGATTTAATTAATACTGTTCTATTAACTATATGTAATTACTGTTCATTCAATCATTTCAAAACAGTCGCAGGGATGTTCTGGATCAAAATCAACCACGCTACGCTATAGAAATGAAGACATTTCTTAATTTAAATGCATGTTCAGAGTCAGAGGGTCCATCCCCACTGCAGGTGCAATGTACACACACACAAAGTAGATCCAGCCTGGCTAACCCAGGCACTGGCAGTGGGGTGGATGTAATGCTCCAGTTTAATCCTCCTCCTTTCAGGCTGGTTTTAGACACAGGACACAACTCCACGCTGCTCAATCAGATAAGATTTGGACATTTGATTTAACATCAACTCGTCTACGCTGCGCCACAGCCACGGACAGAGCAACAATTTCAGATAGCAGCACAGCGAGGATGGGATGAATTATAAACTGCTTAAAGTACAGCACTATCACAGACGCCCAGCACATCAGAGGTTGCCAAAAGTCACTGGAAATGGGGAAGAAAGCCCAAGAGTATTGAAAAAACCAAGAGGACTCAAACTCACCCATGCATACGGCATCACAACCACTCAGGCAATCTTTAATGAGATAATCTCTAACCATAAAAGCAGGATTCACAGATTACACGGCTGATCTGGAAGGAAAGGAATGTTTTCTCTAGAGCTGAGGATACCAAAGGATCCATAGAAATTGATCTTGGAAAAGGTGTAAAATGTACAGTAAAAAAACCCCAGGAAGAAAAGAAGGAGAAGGGGAGGAAGGGGAGGAAGGGGAGGAAG
>NW_010187155.1:0-36615 GCF_000695765.1 Mesitornis unicolor | reverse complement strand
TCTATTTAGCTCAAACCAGGACACTGAAAAAGGGAAAAAATCTCCTTATTTGGCATCTCAGAATCCATAACATTCATGGTAAAGCTGTCTGTAGGTATCCTCTTCTTCTCAGAGGCATTATATATATATAACTAATCCCATTAATATCTATCCTGTGTTTTGGGAAATTTTCATCCTGAAGTTCCACTCCTGCAACTCAAGAAATCATGGGAATTACTCCTGAAGAGGTTATTTCCACAATGGCAGCATGTCTTTGGTGACAACATAGTTTGCCGCAGGTGATGTTGTAAGACATAAAACCTCTGCTATATTAACTTCATCACAGTAGTCCCTTGGGATACATTACTGGAGTGTCTCCTTACTACAAAACTCAATTTTTAAAATAAAAATTACCAGAGCTATATTTAGTCCTCCATTCTGAGTAGCTTAAGATGCTGTTAGAACTAAGTCTTCAGTGTCTTCAGGAATTGAGTACTTAGCAGTAACACACAGCAGAGCACGCACATGATAAAATGCAGTTCTCAGAAAGCATCTGATGGAATAAAAAGTAGCACCATTTTCCTCGAGCTAGAATCTCTTACAGTATTAATGATATATTCAAAAGCTTTCAGCTAACACTCAGGCAACACAGTAGAACATAATGTCAATATTTATAAATATATGAATACATTAAGATAATAGCAACGAGAATTCTCTCCTACTAATTGGCTCCTTTCCAATAAAGACTTAGCATGAACTGCAGCTCTCCCTGATTCTCCTCTGACAGAAAGATACACATCCGCTCAGGCAAATTCAGCATTTTTAGAGGGGAGGAGGGAGGATTTTGTTAAAAAAGGAGGTTTTTTTTGTTTTGTAAATGTATTTAAATTTACCATTGAACAAAGCCTACCCAGAAACTATTTAATTTCTCCTGAAAGCTTAAATTTTCCAAAATAACTGGTGATTTCACATCCTTAATTTAACAAGAAATACAGAAAGGTCTTGATTTTCACTAAGTGTTGAGGATGTGCTCTCTCAGAACTCAATGTTTTTATGGGGCAACAAGACAGACACGTAAAATCATTAGTGATTTTTCAAAGGGTAAATCAGCAATCAGTACCTAGAATCACAGGCCCAGGAGAATAAGCATCAAATATTATGCACTCATGTAGGACAAGGCTTGAAGGCTGGATTACAATACCTTACCTGACAGAAGTCAGCGAGACAGCACATAATTACCCAAGCTGGAATTCTGCCCACATACCCAAGTTAACAACCTAGAACATACATACCATGGAGTTTTAATTACCACCTGTGTTCACAACCTAAATCTTAGGCATCATCTGAAGTCTGCCCTGGGAAATGAGCGAAGCCTCCAGTGAGTATACAACTGGAGTGAAAAACAGGAAGGATTCTGGTGACTCCTAGGGAAAAGGAGAAAGCACTGGACAGATCTGCAAAGATTTCTCTAGGAAGGTGACAGGGATGCATAGTCTGATTTTTCAGATTATGCATCAGATGATTTGCAGCTAGCAGGCGCTCTTGGGGAAAAAAAAAGACTGGGCACAGCCAGCCACCCCTTTTCTTTCATCAGGGAAAAGCAAGTTTGATGATGCTGTCTCTGCATTTAATGTTGCTCTACTCAGGTATGAAAGGGAATTTGAAAGCTACACCACTATTTAAAGAAACACTTGCTGCCTTAAACCTTTTAGAGAATATATTGATTGCATTACCAAGAGACAAGAAACACCAGCTTTTAAAGAACTTCTGTTGTCACCATCTTCTTCCGACTGATTTTCTTCTGGTTTTCATTTTCTCATGTGTTGTGATACATAAGAACAGTGAAGTGTTAGATGTACTTCCTGTTGTTGAAAAAGGTTTTATTTGTTCATTTCTCCTAAGAAACACGTTGAGGCAATTTTCTTAACATCAGTTAAATTGTTTTATGTAAAACTCTGTCTAGAAAAGAGGTCTACCAGAAAGAATATGAAAGGCAGAACAAAACTGGGTTTTTCTTTACTATCTACTGTAATTTTTCAGTGAACTGGCTGCTTTGTAATCAGATGGGACTCTCTTGTCACTGCCTGTCCATAGACCTGTCTCATTCCATTCCCGACAGTACCCACATACCACTGAATTTACCCTCACATGGCAGTAGGGGCTAAGGTGCAGGGAAAAAAAAAAATCAGTGGTTTTAGCCTGGTTTAAAACATCTTATTTGGTCTCCAAATGTTTTTAATTCATTTTAGCCAGGAAATTGGAAAAATCATTATTATTCATTCAGATTTACTTGTAAGACCTAGGCGAGGTCTCTGGCCACAGGACCATCCATCTTACACATGCTGGGCTTACGGAGGCAGCAAACTAGGCACCGGTACAACCACACGTGCCTGCATCAGAGTCTGGCCCTGTTCTGTGATGCTGTGCTGAATTACAGAGGCTGCAAGGTAAAACCACGTGTTCATTTTCTTACCTTTTCCTTGTTAATGTGTCGTTCTCGAGTTATTTTTCTCAGTGTATTTTGGCTACAGCACAGATGACCCACTGTAATTTGCCTGTGAAGCCTTGCTTTGAAGGTCTCAGATGTTTGGTTTTACTCAGAAATGTGACTGCATAAAGATTTCACATTTTTATTGCTGTTTTCCTTTTACTCCACTGCCCATGTAGAGTCTGAGTAAAATTTGTTCAGTGGAATAACACGAGCAGGGCTTGCTGCTTTCTGCTTCTGCTTGTCCTGCAAATCTAACTCAGTGAACGGAGAAGGAACTGGATTTTATTCTGGTTCACACTTCATCAGCAGGACTGTTAATGAAGTCCTAGCATCTTCACCTGCACCACCACATTAACAGAAGCTTGTTTAGCACTGCAGCAGCAAAGAGCAAAAACAGTAGAAACCTGCAGTGCTGCTCTGCCATTCACGTTATCTTCCAGTTCCCTTTGAAGGAAGGATTTAATCCACAGATGAAATACACATCTCTCTTGAAAAAAGAAAAAAAAAAAGACAAAATACCCAACACACAGAATCCCTCTTAACTGTCTGTGTTAAATCCAGCTTTTCAATAGCATTACTCTCTGCTGTAAAATCAAATAGGATCTGCAAATCGCAGTAATTCCTCAAAAAAGGAGATTTGTTATTTGTTAGTTGTTTATAATTTGTGTTACTATTCAGAAATGCACGGTGTTTAAATAAGAAGTTGACAGTTTTGACACTGCAAAGGTATTCTCAGTTCCCAGTTTTACAACCAACCAATAAATCACAAGAGGGCAAATACTCTGACTGTCTTCAGGCAACAAATATTTTAGTAGGGTCTTGGGATTTTTTTCCAGGTTTTTGGCTTGGGTTGGTTGCTTGGTCCTTTCTTTAGGATTTCCTATAGTAAACCGTGGTATCAGTAACAGAGCTATTTTGTTACTTTAGCAGGAAAAGAAAGGGCACTTTGATCTTAATTAAGATGCAAGAACATCACTAATGTTCAAGAAGATACTCGGGATTTAAAAGACAAATGCAGGTCTCAAAGCAAGCAGATTGACAAAATTCTCTTATGTACAGACAAAAGGACAGGAAAAAAAACAACTGGGAACTATAAAGTTAAGTTACCTATCACCAAATGCATTTAAGTGCTTGTATAGGCAATTAGAGGTTGAGCAAGCAACCAATGGCAACTGAATTAGTACCATAATTCTGATACCTTCTTTGGCTTTCAGGTACATATTAGAAGCTTAAAGTTTTCATGAGGGTTTTTATTACAATAAGCCTTAACATCTGCAAGCTGTGTTCAAAATCCTATTCATTACCAATGCCAAGAATATGAAAGGACATTACCCAGCACACACAGGCAGGAGCCAATTCATCTAAACTCAGCATGAAAATGTGCTGTTACTATTCAAACCAGAGGGCACAACAGGCAATGAGGCACTGGCTGGCCTTTGTTGCTGCAGGCTTGATCAAATTATCAAGTAATATACATTCTGATTTCTTTTTTTTTTTTTTTTTTTTTTAAAAGAAGACAGTAAACTGAATCTTAAAATGAACAAAAAAACAAGCTGTCTCCAGGACTAGCAACTGCTTTAAAACTTCAAGCGTATTTCTGACTTTGGAGTTCTAATACATCATTGAAAAACAAAGCAAGCCGATAGCGCACCAGTGCAGTCAGTGAAGTGGGAGATCTGCCTGAAGGTCTCTGTGAAGCCATTAGGACACACATAAGGGCTGGGACTCATGATCAAGCATTCCCAGAAAGTCACCGTGGCTCAGCTGATTTGCAATAACTGGTTAAGAAGCAATACCTATGGTGTGTCTGAGTCTGCTGAAGAACTACGGTGCAAGGGAAAATGAGACTCAGTGCCCAAATCTGTAAAGTAATCTGTTAAATAACAGCAAAAGAGCCTGGAATAGCTAGAGCAGGTATCTAGTACATACCCTTCCCTCACCTTCAGAAGCAAGACTCCTTGAGAGATATTCACAGAGCAAATTATGGCCTAGGGAGACAAGTCAACACATCCACAGATGGGGAAGTCTCCAGAAGAAAAACGAAGCCTCCAGAAGACAATTCAGAATCAGACACTGCTTCTTTTTCAAAAAGACAGGCAAGTATGAAATCTAGCTCCTCAGCATCTAGTTCATGAATACTATTAATCACAATATCATTTGCTGACAGCTATCTAAACACAGGGCCACAGACATACAAAGAAATGTCACAGCACCAGTGTCACTCCCAGTCAGGAGGACAGAGAAAGTCCCTCCTTCAGGCAACCCGCGCTCCAGATACACACGACAACAACTGAAACAGGAAAGAGTGGCAAAATCTTCAGCAACCCGAAGGTTATTTTCTACCTTAATTGACCAGAACATTGTGTGTGATTTGTAATTTTATCCTGATGAATGTTGCATGTAGGGACCCTTGGTTCCCAGCTCTGCTCTTGGCACAGCCAGAAACCGCAGTTCCTGGCTCTGAGGTTACTGAAAGTCAATCCCAGTTCCGCATGGCCCATAGCCGTGGCACATCATTTAACCTTCCTGAGATTCAGATAATTCACCTATGCATTACTTACAATACCAAAACAGATCTTGTATATAATCTCTAATGTATTTAAAGAACTGTTACCTCCTTAGATGTAGGATGATATTAATATAACTTACATTTACATCACGCTTACATACATCATATATACTGCTCTCATAGCACTTTCATTAGATAACCCAAATATAAACCTGCAGTGTAGCTGGGCAGTGATTTTAACCTCTCCTTTTAGCATTTAATTCCTTCCTGTAATGATCTCTTACCCTGCAGTTTGCAGGGGATTTTTTTCTTCTTCTTTTTTTCTGTTCCTCATTACCTTGGCAGCCCAAGGGAAGCAGGTTTTGGATTAACTTTCAGAGAGTCCATGGAGGAAGTACAAAATATTAGACCTTGTCCAGCCCAATATCTATTTCATTTAATGTTCACTGGAATATTTATAGGTCATGGCATTTTGTTAAATGTGAGACTGTATGCAAGGGCACTTTATCTTCAAAATAAATCTGCTCAGAGTAAGGACATGAGGATACACTGTGCTTATAGGATTTTTTCGTAACATTAACATACTTGTCTCCTATAAGCAAGTACTTCAGTGGCCAAAGAATACAGGAAAGTGGAGAGAGCACTTACAAAAGTGAATCTCATTTTGTTTGGCAAATCATTATTAAAAAGTCACTCTTGAAAAATAAAAGAAAGAACCGAGAAGAGGTCAGGTGTAATGTAACCTAGCTGCTCAGGAGGAAAATTCCCATGTTGAGTCCAATGTTAAATCAATGAAGCTTAGCAAATTTTCAAGGAACATTTACAGTTACTTCTTCACAAAGTAATTGAAACATGGTTTTGCAGCACCCTCTTCCCTTGCCTTCACTTTCTCTTTGTTCCTCTCAGAGAGGGTTATGGGAAATGATTTGGTATAAACACGGATTAGTTTCCTCTCTCATTGCTCACTCCCCATTTGCTCTGTTTTGACAGTGCAGCCCATTACTAAAGCAGTAACACAAATACAATTCTGTTTGCTTCCCAGTGCACAGGGGCCACAGGTATTTCTACTTACAGAAACTGAAGTAGAAAGGGAGGGTCAGCAAGCCAGGTCATTCCCAGCTTCTTTTCAGATCCTCAAAAGCCAGGAGGGTATGAAGATGACTAATCTTGATGCGCAGCTTTCCTCCTCTGCACAGTGGGGCTGAGCCCGACCAGCGCCACCCACTGTGCCGAAGCCCCAGGGGCAGGAAGCAAAGGAAAGGGTCGTGGCTCTGCTCTCCTTTCTGTGGAACCATGCACAGGGCACGCAACAACCACAGGCCCATTCTTGGAAGCAGTCTGCCTGTTAATACTGCCTTTGAAATCTTCCAACTTCATGTTACAGCTCCAGCTGAGCTGTAATGCTACTGCTAAGTCCCAGGAATTCAGAAAACTAATACATTTTCATAAATTACATCAAGTTTTCACATTCTCCCTCCTGCACTCAGCCTGGTCTTGAAAACAACGATCAGCTCCATTTCTGAGGTTGGCCCCAGTTGCTTATGACAGGTACATAAATCTGGAAGGTGCCCACCTCACTCTAGATTTACACTGCGAGAAACAGGAGCAGGATCCAGCCCCGCAGTTTCACCCTTTGAAGTGCTTCCTGGCATGTTTCATTTTGCTGAACTGCTTTTGACTTTGGATTTCCAGTGCCACAACAGCTCAGACAAACAAAAATAGAAAGCATTTAGCAAAATTCCTAATTATCTTAGGTTTCACATCACTTTCTTTTCCCTTCATTCCTACTTGCTGAACAATGCCTAAATTTAGGACATGGGCTGCATGATCTAAAGATGCAAGTGAAGAATTCCACCGATATCAAAAACTATTTTCACATGAGCAAGGTGAACAGGATTTGGCCCAGAATCCCTAATGGGGGTGAAGCTGAAGGCAAAGAAACCAAAAATGAGAAAGTGAATTCCCCACGGCTCAGTATCACCATGTCTGCATCAATGTGGGCACTGCTCCATTTTATTTTACACAGAGACGTGAACTTTAGCTACATTAAAAGCCAGCTCTATCTACAGCTGTTCTTTGATGTTTAAGGCCAGATGGTTTCCAAAAAAGACTTATTCAAGCCATTGTAATCCACACCAAAATGGAAGCTGGTAATGCTAATAGTAGGATAATGTAAGAGATTGTGCAGTGATAAATAGGAAAGAAAAAGCAAAGCTGATCAGAATCAGTTGCTTTGCTCCATCTATTTGGTGTATAGCTGCTGCTTAGCCAACACAAGTTCTGTTATAACATGTTCCCTTAGTGTAATTCCTTTTTTTAATCATTTAGGCTGTGAAGGCCCAACTTAATTGTTTCTCTGCAGTAAGTACCATTTTGTCTGATTATCACTGATGTTCTGACAACAAAAAAGAAAAATACATTAACTCCTGACAGCATCGCACTTAGTTGTCCTCAGTATTTGTTTTCAGCTTCCCTCTTGTCCTTCCCATTTCACTTTGTATTCTCTTGCATATTCAGACACATGCTGTACAATGTGTCATGTGTTCCCTCGCTTTCTATCCAAGCTTTCATGCTGTTCATTACTAATCCAACAGTTTGCACAAGTCCATACCACAAGGTCAAGTCTAATTATCTTCTCCACTTTTCCCCCATTCCCTCAAGGCAATAATAGCTTCAGGGAATTAAATACAGGATCAAAAATGAGAACTCTGCTCCTATTAATTGACCTGCATTTTCAGCAGCACTAGAAGGGGAATGTCAGGGTCTCAGGTGCAGCAGAATAAAGATATTAGCACCCGCTGTCACATGTTAGGCCTCCTTACTCCATTCATAGTATTTGGAGCCCAGATAGTATTTTCCTCCACTCTTGTAGCAGAGGCTGCAAGAAGTTCAGGCTATGTACCAGATGCTGAGTTATGCCTAAGTGAGCTTTCACTTGATAAAAATTTTTCAGTCCAACTTTGTTCCAGACTTTCTGCTCCATCTTTCTCTGCATACGTGTAGTTCCTCATCAACCTTGCCCAAACCCTTCTTACGAAGACAGCTACAAGGCATCCTAAGTTCGCTGAGTACCTTAATGAAGGCAGAAAGACAAAGTAACTTTCTTACTCTCTCATGGTTTAAATAAAGAGAAGACTTTGGGAGAAAGACATACTGAGAACAAGTAAGAAGAAATTAAGCAAAGGTCAGATTTTCAAGATTATGAGTTTCCCTATCTGTTCTGGAGGCAAGTCATGTTCTGCCAGAAGCATGTTTTAATCTATTTCACAGTGTCAGGATTAGAATTCATGTTTAAAGAGTAGTAGCATGTATTAAAGGCAGCAAGTAGTTCTTTTTATTAAAAATTAAGAGACACAAAACCCCCTAAAAGCAGCCAGCAGGCTAAAATTTAGAAAAGTATCTCCTATCTTATCTACAACCATGGAAAAAGGTCTCTTGGATATCTCCTCATAGATGTCAGCAAATAAGTTAAACTTACCAAACTTTCTCCAGGTCTTCTGCTGCCACTGATTGCATCCTCCTCCTCAGGAGGAGGCATATGCATCCAGCATGCACACTTGTCACACCACAACACCCAGTTCATCTCCACAAGGCCCATCATAAAGCCCTGACTCATCATTCTTATCATTGAAGTCTCTCCATCAGCTTCCATTCAAGGACACCTTCCTTGTCCCCTGCAGAAAGCACCTGCACAGCCCATGTTTCCACTGCTTGTCTCACTCCAGTACACCCCAACATACCAATGATGGGGACCTCAAACAGCCATTTGTCCTCTGGCACCTCAAACTCTCTCTCTGACATGTGTAGCCCTAGGAACGCTGTCTCAGGACCAGCTGAAAAGGTTCATCTCTAAATCTATTTATCTTAAAAGTAATCAATTAACTGTGGCCAGACACCATCTCTGCTCACCCCTGCAGGGACTGATTTTTATCTAGCCAGCCATTTCACATATCATGGTTGCCCTCACCACTTTCCATCCCTTCACATGCTTTGAAACATCTTATTTTGATGAAGATCACAAACCATTTGGAACATAATTTCTCATTTACTATGTGTTTGCACAGTTCTCAGAACACCATGAACCAGATCTGACTGAGTGCCCAGTACAACCAGAGTACAAATACAACAGCAAAACCAGTTTCCAATCCCTGTTCATACTAGAGTAACAGAGAAAACAAATGTTGTACCAAGCCTTCTTTTTAATCAGCAAATTAACATGTTTTTTCAATTATCCTCAATTCTCATGCAACCATCCGGAATGTCTCCATCCATGCTGAAGACAGAATTCCTGCTCTCTTACTCTCTTCTGCTTTGGGAGGTTTGTCTGATGTTGGTTTAGGATGAGCAGCACTCCTCTCTCTGTTCCATAAGTAAAAAGAGACCCACCACCGCCCTCCCTGATCTCTTGGTAGAGCCTCCACACAGGTTTCTGGGAGGAAACAGATAACCCTATAATCTCTGCTGCCAAAAGCGGACACAAAGAGCTGCAGCAGAGGGAATGGCACCACAGAGGTCTGGGATGCAGGAGGGGGAGGGAAGTTACTGCTCTTCTCCCAGCAGCATGATCAAAACCACGGCAGAACAGTAGAGACTTTTGTTCTGCAGACGCAGACTCAGCTGATGCCATATCCCCAAACTATCCATCTTCAAGACAGAGAAATTGCTGGACCAAGCCTGCCACAACCTGCACAGCCTGGAGCCTGGAGAAGCGGCTGCAAGGAGAAGCCTGGACATCGGTGTTGTAATCAGCATCTGTTTTGCACAGCTTTTACTCACAACGCGCTCAGCTGGGATGAGCCGTTCCGTTAGCCCATTCGCTCCGCAGTCCCCGGAGGACGCCTGGGGCACTGATGTGGAAGGAGTTAAGATAAGGAAAGCCAGCAAAGCTACGGGGGACTCTTTCAAATTGCTTCTTGTGGGGCGAAACACAAATGTTGAAGTCCACATTAATTTTCTTCCCCATAGCAGAAGCTTTGCAGATATTGACAACCCTCTCAGGATGAAGCTTATGGCAGCTGCATTAATTTATACTATTGAGCTATAATGCTTTTAATTTATTTTCTAATTTGCTTCACATCCCCAAATTCCCTAAACTGCTTCTGTCTGTTTAATATGAAGGTTAGCCCAGGCTTCACCAGATAAATCCACCTTAAGGCTATCGGAAACCTTTTCTGAAGCAAGAGCATTCTCCTTCCAAAGAGGCCTTTCTTCTGTTCATGAAAAGACTATTAATAACACAATTATTCCCGTTGAAAGAAAAGGCCATAATTAATAGACTCAAGAGCAAAACATCTATCCTACAGGAAAACAGACATTCTGCTCCTGGAGGCAGTATTTTAAATCCAGATTATTGCTTTGGATTTAGAAACAGCTAAATCTAGAGAGTAATGGAAAATAATAGAGACCCAAAAGAAAAAAAAAAAGTTGCAGATTCCATGAATAGCTCAGCACTGAAAGCAGAAAATGAGAGGCTACACTTCCTATTTCCCAGCAGCCAACTAGAATTACCTTTCACACCATGGCTGGAGCTAGATGATCTGCAAATATATTTTACACATGTTCTACCAAGGCTCAGCATTTTAAGTATATAGGTATACATTTTTAAGGCTGCAGCTACTTCAGGAGAAGTATTTCCCTTATTTGCAATTTCATTCTGTTAGCTGGGAGCTGAACAAAATATTAACAAGCTTTCTGTACAGGGCTAGAGGAAAAAAGAGCATAGAAAAGAAGGGTAAGACAAATGAAGAGCAGAGAGACATCAACATTTTTTGAAAGTTTGTGGTCTCCAAACTTGTGTAGCTATCAGCTGATCAGCATCTCTCACGTACGAGGGTTAACCTACCCAAACTCATCTGTGCTTGGGGAAGAACAGTTCAGTTCTGCTCCACACCTCGCCACCTTACAAAACACAGGCCTGCAGAAACTGAGTCCTGCTTTGATTTAAAGTGAGCCTAATTAAATGGGCTGCATGCAGGGAGATAGAGAGACTCATTGACTAGGAAAAGAGTAGGAGCCTGGAGCAGCAGTGATAAAAGTGAAGTAGGAGGGGTGGCACCCCAACCAGCTGTACATTCATTTCAGTTGCACAATATTTCATTGGCATGACAGCTGCTCGTCTGCGGCACCTCTAATCAGCTGTAAATGTCCGGGGGGCTGTCGCGTGCCCATTTGTCACCACTGTCTTCTCCCAGTTCACATCCAGAAATGCCAGCATCTCTGGTTTTTTGCCATGTTAATCCCAGTGTGGATTTTTGTTGGATTTCTTTGTTTCGTTTTTCTCCTCCGTGTTCCCTTATAGCTTTGGCACTGGAGAAAAGATCTCTCCTAGCACAATCTTCTATCAAATTTTGCCTCCTATCACAATTTACTATTATCATCTTACCCTGTGCAGTGTTTTGGCTATCCCACTTTCCACCGTTACTGTATGCTTATGCTAGTAGATGCTAAAAAAAAAAAGTGAACAGTTGAGAAGTTACTGTCACTTAATCTTAACTTTGTTGCTGGAGGAGACTTCTTCAGGGCAGACAGTGATTCAACAACTGCCTTGATCAAAATCCTACCAGAGTGAGTCCCTGTTGGCTGCAGTGTTTGTCACCCAAAGCTTACAAAATTGAAACGGGGCAAAGTCACATCACAAGCTCCACCACTCACTCCTCAGAGTAAAATGCATAAACCACGACAAAACACTTCATTTGTGTTGTAAAAACAAAGCTGCTGTTCTTGACAAGCATGACCTTTAAGTGTTCAGTGTACAGAGCAGGAAAAGGGTATTTTGCCACCACCTTTACAAGAAAAGATTCCTATTATATTCTCCAGAGTGTCCAAAACCAGAGCTCTCACTGGTGAAACTGCTGTGTCAGTATTCTTAATTGTGCAAATAGACACATGCCCACATACAGACTTACACACAAATATACTGAAGGATGCTGTAGCATATAATCCTTTAAAATAAATTAGGCAGTTACCTATTTCCTTCCTATACTACAACATTATCGGGTACTATACCATCAAAAACAAATCAACACGGAGCACACCATGAATTCCTTTGGGATGACAGAAACTAAGAAACTGAGAGGTGAGTGAAGGCTTTGGGACAAGTTTGGCTTTGAGAGTCTATTTTGTGAGGACTAATTATTTAATATTTATAAAGTGGTTTGCATATAAAAATCTGTAACTGTTGATATTTTTATTATTTTTCTACAGCAAAGAGCCAAGAAGCAGTGACAGTACTGCTGGGTCTGCTCTTGGTTTGTTTGCACCAAAAATGCAGGCTTCACTTGCAAAATCTCACACGACAACAGCTATCATTAAAATCTGCTTATTCCTTATAATGAAGTGTTGTTGCAGTTTTAGTGCATATACTCCGAAGTGACAGGCTACATAGGCACCCTTCAGGGAAAAATCTGCAGAGTATTATTATGTTTGGATAGTCAGGCTTAAGGAGAAATCACACATTGGTATAAGCTTGTTAGCTTATAAATCTGCTACCATTTGCAACGAGGCTAAAACAACTCCTTAGAGGAGTTCAAAAGATGTATGCTGAACTCAGAGGACAGCATCTATCGTAGGAAAAGGCAGGTGAAACACATTTTGCATTAATTCAGCACAGTCCCCACAGACTTCCCTGGCAGCAACTATTCTGCTGTTGCCCCAGGGGGCAAAATGGCAAAACAACCCTCCCAGGCTTGCCAGTGCCCTCCACCTCCCACACACAGACACACATCTGCCATTAACCTCACCATGCAGCTGAAAGCCCAGTTCCTGCAGCACAAATCTGTGGGACGAGACAAGGAACTGGAGTTCAGGAGATCCGTGGAGGTTGCCCATGCCTTACCTCTGGCAATTCCATCCTTTACATTTCCAAACACAAACCTTTTAGCCCTCTCCCTACAGTTCCTGGCTGTCTTCTGAGGAATATGACGTCCACATCTTGCACATGCGAGTACATGCAAGCCAAGCTTTTATAGCTCTTGAACTTTCTTTCACAGGTCTTTTCAGAATTCTGACTATCTTTTATTTGAAGCCTGTGAAATACTTTATTTGCCATCAGGAGGAAAAGGAGGAAAAAACCCAACCTATCTGTCTCTGCTAGATTAACTCCTGTAGATTTCTCCTTTCATGGACCTTTAGTGAATTTATATACATATAAATCAAGAGACTGCTGTTGTTAACCCCCTATAAAAGAATGAGTCTCTTTTATCTTTTATCCATGGACTGGGAAGATATTCTGATGTTGCTACTTTTCCCACTTCCAATGTGAGTGCAGCCGACTGCATTGAGGTCAGAGCTTAGCTCACCTCAGCTACATCTAAGACAAGAGCGCTCCTTCGGGTGGCAAACAAGAGATGGAAAGCAGCACCCAGGAGAACGAGAAAATCTTTCATTTTGTATTCTAATTTTTGGTCACTGGCAGTTGCTTCTCTATGGTGATGCTAATTTGTTTTTTAAAAATGAGACTCCCCCCTGGGATGAAAATCTCCTCAGAGGGCTCTGGCCTTTTGTTTCAAATTCCTTGTGAAGTCCTTGGGGTTGAAAATGTGGCTGCCGCTTAATACATTCAATTTTCCATGCATTAGGGTCAGTAATCCAGTCCCGTGCAGTGCAGGATCTCCCAGTTGGCTCTGAGCTTCCATGACGACAGTGAGCAGGGAGATAAACACGATGGAGACACATAGAGCTCCCACCGGCAGCATCTCACGAAAAACACTACCCAGCCTGCCTTTTCTTCTTTTCTATTTTCTTTAAATAAACCATCAGTGATTATCTGGCTTGTGATTATGCTCCGATGAGAAGCCAAGTGACAAACCATAATTAAAAACCATATGAAAAAACATTCGCTGCATTTTTTAAAATCTGCTTATAAATCCCCTATTAGACTTTCCTACCTATTTTGGGTGCACAGCATATGTAAAACCCGGTGCGCTAAGGGAGAAGCATTCATCTCACACCACTTTATCTTTGAAGTGCTGATAAGAGGACCTAAAAATGCTAATACGTTTGGAAATTCCCCACAGAGCCATAATGAACAGATTTATATAAACCTCAGTATTCTGCCAATGTCTCGGGTGTGAGTATTCTTCCCTAAAAGCAGTTTTCTTCTACATCCATGCTGCAAGCTTTAGACAACAAGCAAGTAGAAGAGCTTTACAAAAACTACATTTACTCTCCCTTTCTGTATGTATGTATTAAGAGGTTATATGTTTAAATTCATGCAGCCCACCTTGAACTGCCCAGTTACCATACTACTGGAAGGGGGAGAAAAAAAGCAAGAGCCAAATCAACTTTAGATGAGCACAGAGCAGTGGTCCACAGAATACAAATGGGAGAGAGAGTGGATCAGCCTAACCTGAGGGCAGCATGCGACCCCCTAGCAACCACAAACAGCAAATGGCTTTTTTATTCGTCCCTCTCTTACAAAGGGTAGCAAAGTTGGCCGGTGATTAAAGCTGCTGGGAGACAGGAACCTGCACCACTGAGCAAGATGTATAACCTTCAAGAATGATCTTACTCTTTACAGATTCACCATTGCTACAGCTGTAAAACAGAGAGAACGTTAGTCCCTGATCTTTATAAAGTTCTAGAAGGTTCCTGAACATAAGGAAATTTATATACATAAATTTTTGAAGGAAAAAAAAAAGGAGAGCAGGTTGGAGAAGGGCTTAATGCTCTCAAGAAAACAGTAAACTAATGACCACACTGGGATGATAACAAAAACTTGAAAATGGCACAGCATTTTTCATCAAGATACGTCAAAGCATTGTGTAATGGATCTCTGCCTCCTTATCTTTATCTTACAAATGAGGATAAGACACAGAAAAGATTTGCCAAGGTCATCCAGTAAGTCAACACTAAGGCTAGAGAACCAGACTCTGCTATTAGCTACCAACCATCCCAGGAGAAACAACTTTGTCCATGAGAACAAACCTGACTTGGACTTAAATATATTTAATTGCTTTCACAGAACAGAATCACAGAATCACAGAACGTTAGGGATTGGAAGGGACCTCAAAAGATCATCCAGTCCAATCCCCCAATTTCCTAGTATTCTAGTGTGCATAAGGCAGTATTTCAGAGTGGAGGAGAAGCTGAATTTAATACAGTAAAACAATTTTAAATGCACATGTCTTCTTGTACCAAAGCATTTCCTAGTTTTTAATATGCCTTACCAGCAACATCAAGAAAACGAGGTGGCAGAGGGATATAGCACCAACATGACTCCTGCAAAAATGTTTGAAAGCGATGGAAAAAATGTGACTAAGAAGCCTAAGACAAACTTACATTATTACAGGATTGTGTGATTTTAATAATAGTACAGCAAATACAGGAGCTGTGTTATATAAACAACCAATTCATGTGCCCCACTCCTTTCCTCCTGCGCACGCTAGCACTACATACACAGGCACAGTGCACAACCTGCCAGATACAGGAGCAGTGCTGATTCCATGGGGGGGGGGGTCTTTGAACCACAAGGCCTTTAAGCTCAACAGACCCTAAGCCATGAAATAAGTTTCACTTGCTGTACTTAATGGCATGTTTCTGTGCTTATCTTGAATTACATGCTTGCTTTACTGTGGTTTGTACCTAAATATATCAGCCCAACCAATTTTGTTTATATTTGTGGGTTTATTTAATTAATTCTCCAAGCAAAGCAATTAGAAACTTAAAACATAAAATCCAACACATTGTGGGAGACTGTCTTCCACAAACGCTGAAGCACTGAGAGGCTGAGAAAAGGATTCCCAGTTTCAGCCTCTGAGCCAGGCATCACCTCTGTAGTTGGCATGGAGTTCAACAGCCTTTCCTACAGAACTGCTTGGATAAGTATTGTCTAAGCCCTGCTTTATTTGGGATGCAGAATAGGGAGTAAGAAGAAGAAGATAACATTTGAACACTAAAATTTAGGTGCTATGACAACATTGCCTAACTCCTACTAGTGGATGTTTCAAAGCACAACACACTGCCCATTTCTACTATGACAGATACAGCATTTCAGTAGCAACAAGATCAAGGTGTGCTTGGCACTTGAAAATCTCTAGCCCTAAATTCCTGCCTCTCTGGTGCTGGTCACTGACAGGTATATATAGATATAGTGAAGATCTATCTAGAAGTCATTTAGGTGCATAGGAGAAAAGAATGCTTCCTAAAAAGGCAAAATAAACAAATAAATTTGTTTTAACTTCTCCTAATTCATTTTAGGTTTATTCTCAGCTGATACAGTTATAAATGCCCGAGCAGGGAGATAGACACATGGGCTCTCTGCTGAGTCAGGCTTCTGCAGAGCAAAACTGCATTATCTCTACTGCATTAAGGCCTTACACAACTGCCTAAATGGCCCCGGGATTAGGTCCTATGGGAAGTGAAAACAAAAGTAAAATACTTGAGTGCAAAACTAAATCAATAATCCTGAAGCTTTTTATTCCGCTCAGTCAAGAGTCAAATGAAAGACAATCAATACAATTATTGTAACTTCTTCCCGAAAAAGCAACAGATAATCTGTTCTGCGGAGTCGAAGGAACCCGAAGCACAGTGCAAAGATCAGTCCTCTTCATCGTGAGAAGAGCAAAGGATGCTCAGTGCTTTTCTAGCCTGTTCTGCCAAACTCACAGGAAATAAATAGAAACAAATTCCAGCTTAGTGCCATTATCATCAACAGCTGCTTTCTAAAAGACAGTGCATTTCTCCACATTTAAATCTGCACACCAAATGAAAAAGCTCATGTGCACCAAGCTCAAAACAGATTTTCTGCAGAGTAAAACTTTCATCAATAATTATTTTATGCTGCAGGACAAGAAATGTTCAACAATCCAATTTCTCTGTTCACATACACAACGTCTTCGATTTCTTCACCACCTTCCCATTTTTTTCAATTCACACCTACAGCCACCAATGCAGAATTCCCTTCCCACAGACAGCAGCTGCACTAACAAGAACTGAGCATCTCACATTATTAGACTTTCTTCTTCTACAGAGTCTTTATAGAGACTAAATACCCAACAAGCAACACACAGCAATGAAATGTAAGCAACCTTGGCAGAGAAGTACCGAAAAAGGAACTGAAAAGGACATCAGGGAGTTTTGAGCAGTCTTAAAAACTGGTGAAAAGCACAGTGGCTTTGTAGTAGAGATGCCTCTTTTTTTGAAGGTAGTTTTCATAGCAGTAGTTTCCCAAGTATAAAACCCATATATATTTTCCCTTTTTTTCCCGTTAGTCCCCAGCCTAGCCAGTCTCCTCAACAGGTCTGCAGTATTCAGAGCTGAAAAGCGTGAGACACTCAGGTGCACTCACACAGCTGCTGGCTGGGAAAGCTGCTCTGAGCTGCACCTCTACTGCAGCTGGGGTTTAGCCTAAAATCTGAGGACTCAGTTTCTCTTGACAAAGCCTGGCTCTAGAACAACCTGTGTAGAGGGTGTAACAGAAGCATTTTCCTTTCACCCAGAGGCATCTCTGCTCTGTCACTACAAAGCAGCATAACTCGATTATGACATAGAGCTGCTGGAACGGGTCCAGAGGAGGGCCATGAAGATGATCAGAGGGCTGGAGCACCTCCCCTGCGAGGACTGACTGAGAGAGATGGGGTTGTTCAGCCTGGAGAAGGCACCGGGGGGACCTTATTGCGGCCTTCCAGTTCCTGAAGGGGTCCTAGAGGAAAGCTGGGGAGGGACTTTTTACAAGGGCAGGAAGTGATAGAACAAGGGGGAATAGTTTTAAGCTGAAAGAAAGTAGATTTAGAGAAGGTATTAGGAATAAATTCTTTACTGTGAGGGTGGTGAGACACTGGCACAGGTTGCCCAGGGAAGCTGTGGATGCCCCCTCCCTGAAGGTGTTCAAGGCCAGGTTGGACAGGGCTTTGAGCAACCTGGTCTGGTGGGAGGTGTCCCTGCCCATGGCAGGGGGGTTGGACCAGATGATCTTTAAGGTTCCTTCCAACAGAAACCATTCCATGATTCTATGATAATTACCATATATACCGAGCCTCCTCTGATCTTGTTGCCTTAGCATCCAAATTTAGAAATATCAACTATGATGTCTCTGCCAAATTTATGCCTCTGTGTCTTCCTCTCAGGTGACTCAGTTTTAGTTTTCCATCTGTCTAGTACACACAATCATCATGGCAGCATGAGAACAGTTCTTCTGACAGGTTGCCCCAGTATTTTGCACTTCAGTCCTCCTGTATTACCTTATGAAAACATCTTCCCATTTGCTTTGCTGCTGTTGTTATTCCCCCTCTATGGCTTCTTTTTGGCTCTATCAATAGGCAGATTTCCCAAAAGCATCTTCCTAAGGACTCTGAGGAGAGCACTTAATCCCAGCGGCAAAGGCTCCCATTCAAACCAGTTTCTCTTCCTCTTCTGACTGAAGTTGCACAGAACAAGTTTCATTTGGTAAATATAAATGTCTAAAAGAAAGAAAGAAAATGCAAAGCTTCCTGGCAGAGGAGTTAATTTTGCATTCAGTCATGCACTTACTTACATTCATTATTCTCAGCTTTTTTAACTTTCATTCACTACTCTCAATTATTCACAATTCTATGTATTGATACAAAGGAGAAAACATTTATCTAGTAGATATTGTTCCTACAGTGAAACCTGCATCTCTTAGGTAAAAGGTCCCCTAACCAAAAGGTCATTAAAAACATTGGAACTGAGATGTTTTCCAACACTTCTACAGTCCATGAAAGGTACCACTTAGGAATTTTACAATTTAAAAAAAGAAATAAGGGGAGAGAGATAATAAACAGCACAAGAAGCAATTATTAGAACCCAAGCCCTTTTATGAGCCCAAAAGACTTGCCCATAGTTGCACAGAAAACCTGTGGAAGAGAAAGAAATTGAGTCTCAGTTTCTTAAGTTTCATAGACACAAGGTAGCCTTTCCTTTCTATGAACAGCCCAGCTTCTGTATTTTCAGCAAGAAACAATTATTGTGATTGATATTCTGTGTAAATGTATTAAGTCACCTCTAAAAACAGCCCACAGATCTACATTGGTTTGAAGAGCAGTGTAATTAGAAACTAATATATTACATTGGACAGGAGTTAAAGCACAGTGGTATAGACTCAAATCCACCAAGACAAAGCAAAAGTGTGTATGAAAGTATTCAGAAAGACTTCACTCCCTTCTTGATACACAGACATTTCCCATTTGACTCACTATTTTCACAAAAAGATCAGAAGCTTGTAGTATCTCTAATGCTCCAGAGTATCATTAGATAGTCCAAGCTTTGTCTTCATTCTTGTACCATTTTTAAAAGAATATTATTAATGAGGAACAACATGTAATTTTGTGCTTGGAAGCAGAGGAAATCAGAAGCGTGTCCCTGTGCTTTAACATGCAATTGGAACAAACCTAGGAGTTAGTCCCACACAGCACAGCACCGGCTGTTACATTTATCTAGTCTTTCTCCCAGGAATTTGACTGGCTATTTGATTATGGATATGCAACTAAAAGGGGTTTATCATGGCCCAAAATCTTGACTTTGAGAACCACACCTCAAAGCCTCTTCTTCTCCAGTGCCAGAAGGTTTATTTCTGACATACTGACAGCTTTGAAAAAAAATAATCCTAAAAGTTAATCCCAGGAGACTTACTTGTAGAAACACCTTAGTAATAATGAATAAAAGATAAGAAAAAATAGGCTGCAGGCTCACTAAGTATAGGGATAGTGTGCAGAATTCTATCGTTGATTCAGAGTCTATTCCAGAGTTTTTCCTTGCTGTACAGTTTCATGGACTATACCAAAACATCTGAACTTCCCTGAAATACATGAAGAGAGTGAATACAAGGAGAATGCAGATCTCAATCTCAGGTTCACACATCAGACTCAAATATTTTGAAATAGAGATGAGATGCTTTATGCTTAATTAATGAAAACACATTTTGAGACAAAGGAAATAGCCACAATATCACTTTGTATACAAAAATTAATGCAATTAACTAATTAATGCATTTATGATTCTCATCAGAAACCAATTCAATGCTGTTTCCCATAAAACTTCTCTGTCTGTGAAGGCCTCAACGTAGGTAGGGCCTTCTCTACCACAAAGCCGCTGATGCCTTTTTGAAACAGATGTACGAATTCATCCAGAATGGTGGAGGTAAATAGCACTAAGTCAAAGACACAGAATAGGAAGAGAATATGCAATCATTTGTGTAATACCGAACTGTAATTGGCCAAAATTAACATAGCAACACGACTAAAAACATTTAAATCACTTACTAGCAGGCAATATTAACACAGATGCTAACTGGCGCCTCTGTGCACAGCAGTATTTGAAAGATGTAGATAAGCCGCAGAGCTCTTTCAGAGGGTTACAAACCACGACAGGAGCTGCAGTGACTCGTCTACAGTGAAATAATAAAGCAAGCTAAACCTGTGAGGGTTGGGCTGAAGGAACAAGAAGGAATCATGAACGTAGTCAATGATTAACTCCGTGAAAAGTAAAAAGGAAAGAAGGGAAGGGTTTAGTTCACCTAAAATTGAGTGCAAAGGGAGAAACTGAGTAGATAGAAAATGTTTCATGATCTCCCTATAAAAATGGCAGCAGACATGACTTTTTAGATACTTAAACGTAGTGTTAAGTTCTGAAGAGCTTCAAAATAAAGACTCTTTCTTTTTCTTTCTGCTCCTTACAGAGACACACCTGACCAAAATGAAATTTTACTGCTTTCATTCCTCATAGCCTTGTTTGCAGGGCACAGTCCCATTGCCTTCAGTGGGTGAGGTCACTAAAGGCATAATCTGAAAAAAGTGGATTCTATTTTCTGGTGACAGTCAATGAACCCTCTGCCTGAAGAAGCTTTATCTCTTACTGGAGACAGATTCAGACGTGCACACATGCACACAGAAAAAGAAGGAACGTAACTTAATTCTCACTTTCAAATTGAGTTTATGGGTCTGGCAGAAAGAAAACCCAGAGTTTTTCAATCGTAAAACAGATATTTAAAACATTGAGAAGTTGCAAGTACAGAACCCCATGAGGTACTCAAAAAGGCATTATTTGAGAGAGGAATTTAGGACTAAACAAAACTGAAAAGTAACACATCGTGTTAGAGCACGCATTCACAAGAATTTGCAGTGCTTGGATGATATCCTCAGTGCTACGAAAGCAGTTACAGAAAGGAGCACACAATAACCCAAAACAGGTCCACACTGATGACAACAGCTCCTTTCAGCATAGTAACAGCACTTCACACGCATGCTATAATTATACATAGGTAAGATGACAGCAGTATTACACATTTTTTTAAAAAAACGTTCCAAAGCCATTTGCTTAGGGAGCCTTAAGACACTTGCTTGTGGCCTGAAACCAAAAATATCAATGTATTAATCTTTAGAATAATATTTGAAGCAGAGCATGATTTTATAAAACAGATTTACGGCCTGTGGTAGACAATCACTGAATAAAAATTTCTTCTCATGTTAAGAGTTTGCACTGATGTAAATTTGCAAGGTTAACGATACGAATAAATTCTGATTTTTTTTTTTAAAGTGGGACTCCTATTGAAGGAAGTTTATTAATATCAATTTAATAGTCTGGATTTATATTGAGTAGGTATCAGACCACCTTCCACAAGTAATGCTCTGTTCAAAAAGGCCAACTGGAGTCATATTTTCTGAATTGGAGTCTCTCCATTTTGAGTGCCATAAATGTCAATTAAAAAAACTAACAAACAAAAATAAATCTCCACACAGAAATGCTGAGAACCTAAGCCCTCACAGTATTGATTCTCTTGCCACGTTTTAAAAGAAATTAAGAGGGCGAAGATATTGGTGATGGTGTTGACACACTTGAAAATCTGGTCTCAATGCCACTAACAGCAATACCATCAACATAAACCAAAGTGTGCATTTTGAATAAGTTAATATAAAGTGGAGTCAGGGCTTTCCAAAAGATTCTGCTGATGTTATAGTGGAATATAGGAATTCATAAATGAAAAATAAAGTTACTGCTATTTGGTTTTGCAACCAAAACTGAGGGGGGATCATTTCTATGTATTTTCTTTTTTTTATTCTTGCTGCTTGTGATTATTGCTACTGATTATTTGATCCCAAAACAGGAAGCATGTAGAGAGGAGAATGGCAAGAAATGAATGGGTAGGCAATTATACTCCATCAGCTGTACTTGAAATCAATCCCAATGCAGTTTACTCAGCCTGTTTTCCTGAGCTTGCTGCCTCTATGAACTGTTCAAGGGAAAATCTCAGTAATGATCCAGCTTTCTGCACATTGATTACAAACAGCGTTGTCATTCAGACAACAGAACTCAGGTAAAGACTAAGTGATAACGCTGTCTTTTACTGGGGGACTAACAAGTGATACAGGAATTTCCCCAGAAAATACAAAAGAGAAAGAAAACTAAAGTGATGTCTACTCACAAAATTACTGGGTAGTGCTGCAATGTAAAAATAAGTGAAGGGGGAAGACAACCAGTGAAAAGGAGAAAGGAGTATTTCTTTTTTATTATTTAAATGCTGCAAATTTTGCTCACAATTTTTTGTATATCAAGCATTCTCCAGATAGTAATTAACAATGTCATCAGTCAGAATATTTTCATGTCTGTTCACTTGCTGGATAATGTTCACCCACTGCATCCCAATGGGGGACTATAGTATGGGTCAGTTCATGGCTCAGTTGTACATTAAAATTTGGTGACGTTGGGAAAGCTTTAGTAAATTTAAGATGAGAAAATAGTTTTGTATTTATTTATTCATGAAATAAAAACTTCTTGTAAAAATCTATACATACATTACAACTCACTAGTCCTTGGGACAACAGAATCACACGGTGCAAATAATATGTGTAGTAATTGACCCTCCTTTTACTGTTAATATAATAAAAATCCAGGATAAAGTATGATCAGTAGTAGGTAAACTGATTTTTTTAAACATTTTCTAGTCTAATTACATAAGTTACAGACTTGAAACCAAAAGAAAATATTATTTTTAGATCACCTTGTGTCTGTTTAATACCAAAAGCAATCACTTCTAATAAAACGGAGGGGTTTAAGAACAGGAGAGGAGAACATTCATTACAGCAACTGATTTAGTTTTGCCATTTTAATAACCAGTAAATTCAAATTGCCTTATCAGTAAAGCTGCACACCCAGTGAGAGTTTTGCCAGTGCAGTGGGCGATAGTCTTCGTTTTCCGAGTCTGAAGTTCCAAAAATTACAAAACAGATCCTGTACCTGAAGGCTTGCAGGATTGGATCTTCACATCCAAGCACAACCGTTCAGGAACATTTTACTTGTAAAGGTTACTGAACACAATAGTAATACTATAAGTAGAGAATACCAGTTATCTTTGTAGTGCATGAGACCTCCTTTATATTTGAAGGGTCAAATATCAGCAAGATTGATGCGATGTTTGTAGCCTAAATCTAAACAACAATACATTTACTTCGTTTTGAGTGTGCAAATTAATTCTTTTTTACATAGCACTACTAGGATCCAGGCACTTCATGTTCTAATCCAGTGATTCTTCCTCCATCTCCATTTCCCCATCTGTAAAACAGGGATAAAACTTACCTTCCACACTCAGCGGATGTGTGGATTAGCTAGAGAGCCTGAAAACCCTTTGAAGATGAGAAGCGCTCATCATTACCATCCAACGGCAGCATTCCAATTACAGTCTCTCGTCCTTCTTCCTTTAGAAGCTGTCAAACATAATACACCACTCCATGCGTCACAAAGATTAAATATGTCTAATATGACAGGTTTAAGATGGACAGGATATTATCTTAACAAGGTTACATGCAAATATAATTACTTGTTTGCTAATTCATTTCATCTAACCTACAAATGCTGTCAGTCTGCTTTCTGCAAAGGACCCCAGAGTTCTGCCATTATGGGGACATTGGTTTTTTAGAGGGTGCGTGAAACAATCTTTTCTTCATTACTACCTCTACTATGTCAAACCTATGTATTTCATATTGGTCTTATAAAGGCATTATGAGAATCTGACATTTCTTTGATTTCTTGGCTTCTTGGAAATTACTTTTTGTCCTCAGCACACTGTCCAACTGCCACACATTTTCCATTAGTGGATTAATCCTGATTATCTTTTCATTTTACTGGAGGAATATCTAGGGTAGAGAAGTCACAGGGCAGACTTTAAAGGCATTTAGGCACATGTAGTGACTGCAAGCTAAAAACAGGTTGCTTTGTAAAATTTCACAAGGTCTCTGCTTGAATATTTAAGTACCTGCACACCCTTCAAAAAAACCTTCTTTTCTTGAAGTCAAAGAAAAAACATCTAAACAAGAACTAGAATTCATGTGTTTTGATATCAGCAGGATGCATCTTCTGAAGAGTCCTATAAAGAGCCAATTCATTAAATGGACTTCCAGAGCAACAAGTGCCACCTCATGACCGCTAAAAAAGGTATTGTCACCAGCAAAGTATATGTCCACCCAAAGCGTTCTTCTGCACTAAGGTGCTCCCTTCAAGGGGACAGGTTTTCTGCCCTAACAAGCATTTGGTGTCTTATTGTTTCTGCACAAGCCAGGCAAAGCCACCATACCCAAGGCTCAGCTCCATGGAGTTACCATCACTTCTGGCCTTGCCACTTCTCTCCCTCCCTTGCTACCGGCTCCCCCAACACGGCCGCCGCAGCACGGTGGTCACTGCCCTCAGCAGCAGCAGGAGGCCACAGGGCCAGGTGCCTCAGCACTGCAAAATGAAGGACAGTTGAGCTTTATTTTGCGATGTAATGAAGGAAGGGAAGTAAATGAGAAGAGCTCAAAAGGCATGCGAATAGGATAAAGCGAAAGCAGAATCTTTTCTTTGCTATTTCTCAAAATGTTCATATCAGCCTAAGTCAAAACAAAGGCACTAGCTGACAAGCTGCAGTCAACCTGCTGGAAGGTGAGTTTTGCAGGTTAAAGTCAGTGATTGCTTCAGAAACCTACTAGACTCCTTATAGCAATCCACCTTTTGAAGAGTCTCCAAACATAATATAGCTTTGAAAAAACAGGTGACAGCACCTCTAGCTTCTGACCTAGAGACTTATCTTTACAGAACTGTATTTACAAAAAGTCCTGCAAAAGGTCCTGGTCTCCTAATCAGTTTATGCAATAAAGAAAGAGATTTTTAAAGCTCACTTTGCAGTGAAACTACAACCGTGCCCTTTTATGTGGCTCTGTAGGTCAATCCTACAGCAAGTGCAGGTGCAGTCAAGACCCCTGTTTGCTGCAGCAAGACTCACAGACTCATGGGAGCCTGTTGCCCTTTCAAAAATGGTGAACAAGATTGCATTTTGACATATTTTGGACACCTCTGCCATACATCTGAGCTAATCAATTCCACAGAAACTTTCTTCCCATTGATAAGGGCAGCTTGCCAGAGAAACCTGGGCAACGAAGAGGCTTAGGGTCTTGGAGGGTGGTTGCATTTTTCTAGAGAAGCCCACTTAAGAGCCATCTTTCTCATTTAACAATAATTAATTTTTAAAACCAAGTTTAATTTTTGTTCATTACTTTACAAAGACAAAAAGTGTTACAGGTGAGGAAAAGTGCTCACTAGAATTACCATTTCCAAGCCATTAGAAACCTATTTTTGCAGAGAAGCACACAGAGGCACTTAAAAGTTTGATGTAGAGACCTACAATTAATTTGCTATCATCTCATGACAGCAAAGAAAGAGGCTGAGAAATGATTGATAGATTACGCTTCAGAGAAACAGAAGGATATCTGTTTGACCAACTTGTCGTCTTGTCGGTTACTTTGCAAGAAATTGACCTTTTTAATTCCCATCTGAACCTGAAGCTAACTTCAAGCAGAAAAGGCCTGCTGCAACCACACTAACAGCTAGAAACATTTTTTTCTTCTTCGACTAGAACACACATTCCTTTATCTTAAATCCTTCAAGGGTGAGGCAGTCAGGCTTCGGCCAAAAGAGAGACCGCTGGGATGGCAGCAGCAGCCCTGGTGCTACAGCTGGAGCAGCATGGCCAAACCAGAGCATAATTCCTCTGCCCGCATCCTTCATGCTCCAGTGTGGCTCAGCAAGGCTGGAGATCCAATTTCACACCCATCCATCTTGATCTGATCGATGAAGGCAGAGTCCCCTACAACTGCAAGCCCCAACAGGCAATATTGCATTCTGATTTAAGTAACTTCCAACTCCAACCAACTGCCTCACTGGCCACATCTCTATATTAAAGACAGCACAATACTACAACTGCAAGGGCTGTATCTGGCAGCAGACCAAATACAATAATGCCATATCTATATGGACTGATTTCTATCATTATGTTTTCATTTCCTTAATGGCTTAAATGTCTTTTTTATCTCAGATAAATGTGCAAACTATACTTCTTGTTTGCATAAACTACAAGTTTCTTTATTGGTACAAACACATCCAAAGTAATCTTTGCAAATGTCTACAATACGAAAAGCAACAAAGGCAGCACAAAGTAATCTGAAATCTTTGCTGTTCCCCTGAAACACAGAGTGGCTCATTTTCTTTAACCATCTGCTCTGTCCGCCTTAAACTAATCCTAATCCCCTGTCTCATCTGAAGACAACCTTTTGTGGTATCCAAAGCTCTGCTACGCCAAGCAATAGGTGTCACAGATTTTCATTACCATGCTGACTGCCACCATTAAGACTCATTTGCTTGGACCACTCAGATAGAGCAGCTGCCTTGATTTAAGATCTCCGCCCCAGCTCAGCCCTGATCAGAGCAGCCTCAGAAAATTGGCAGGATTTTTCACGTTATTCACTGTAATGAAGCCATATCACATATTTTAGAAGTGTACTGTCACAGCCTAATTGCCACTGCTGCTACACCTTAGGACCTCCGGACTGGATTACTGTATTGATTTTTACACAGAGCAGCTGTGGATCACTTAAGAGTCGCAAGCTACAGAGAAAGCATCTATCCACAAGGAACACAACATAACAATTTTTCAGACCATATGACTGCCCTGTTAACCCTAATACAGTTCAAGATGTTGATGCTGAGCTATAAAAGTCTTTATATGGGTTAGGTCCAAGCAATTTTTAAGATCACCTTTCCTTCTCTGAGTGCCGTAACTGTTAAGGGAAGCCTCCTAGTTTTAATTAATGCCAACAGCAGGGTATTTTTATTGAAGCAAATTTGGCAGTAGACTGTTGTCCCTGGACAGATCTGACACAGCCCTATCTGTCTACATCTAGCGCAAGGTAATGACTATGAAGAGACACAAGGCAAACAGGAGTTTACACAAACATCTCACCAGTACATGAATGCTGTATTTTCATTTCAGAAATATTTTAAAGCTTTGTCTTAAATTTGCAAAGCCCTTAACCAAGCTGACTCTACAATTTTCCATGATCTTACATGATAGCTCTGCTCTTGAGAAACAATGCAGCTTTGAGCGAAGCAGCAATTGTATATTTTCAATGGCTGGATCCCAAATATTAAAAGTCCTTATCAAAAGAAATTTCCCAAAGTCTGCTGTTTAACTCCAAACACAAACTGCATCTCAGGGGAAACTTCTTCTAGGTGAAGCATCAATAAAAATCATCACCACAAGTGGAAAAAAGAATGTTTCATTCATATGCTTGTGAATGCAAAGAAATAATTATCTTGATGGGAATACAAACTGATATTGTTACTTTTTTAAAATAAAGCTTAATCAACATCTTGAGCTTCATACTTCATTGGAAACTAAACTGAATCTCTAAATCTCTACCTATAAATCTTTGAAAATACTCAGCGTCTGATGTCAGGAAATCTACTGTTCAGTGCCTTTGAAAATGAAACTACATGTATTTCAAAGCCCAGAGTGGATTTAAAAAGGTAAGTTAAAAATAAACACCCACTCTAAAAACCAAAGTAGAAAATCTACTCTTCAAATCACATAGGCCCAAAGAAAGGAAGAGTTGCATGGTGTCTCTATGTCTTAATCATGGCATGTGTATATTTCTTTCTACTGCCTTTGCTTAATAAGCAGTAGAAATTCATGCACCAGGGATGTTAGAACAGAAATCACAACCTGACTTTTCAGGTCATCCCCACGCAAATATTTCCAGAGAGGGTTCTGCCGAGCCAGGATTACACACAAGGAAGGGCTGTTCAACATGGGAGAAGGCTACGCCATCAGGACCAATATATCACTTGGGAAAGTTGATGGCAAACAGTAGCATCCACTACAGCATGGGAGGTACGTGGTTTATGTGTGTTTCCATGGGTGGCACGGATTAACTACTTATAGCACAGTAAAAAAATATGAACCATGAAAACTGTAATGGACTGGTATCATTTCTGGCCACTTAGTGGCTTTACACTCTCAGCCTTTTCCCCACGCACAAGAAAATAAACAAGTACAGGTGCAAGCTCCTTGTAAATGGGAACAGGCAAAGCTTCCCTAACAGCTGCTTTATCTGCTCTCTCTCAGATAATATAGCAAGCAGAAGCCCTCACTAATCCAACTGCTGTAATAAAAAGGCTGATGCCATCATTTTTCTAATCACTTCAACAAGCTACATATACACAAAGTGATTATATTACATACACTATGCTCCTTCTGCTTGCAGAAAACCGATCATCCTATTGATTGCAGCTTTGTACTTAGATTCCAACAATGCAAGTATCTTAAGCTTAGAAAGCAACAGCCTGGCCTTCTGGTTGGGTAGTTACCTATCAGATAATTAGTAGAGACAGCCGGGGGGGGGGGGGGAAATCAGTATCTACATTAATATCTATGACTCGCTAGAAAATTCCCTCCTTTAATTATGTCCATTCTTGACAGCTATGCAGTATCTCCATTCAGTACAATTTCTTTTTTCTCAACCCCAGACAGAAGAAGTTGCATTTACAACCACAGTCCTTGCAGATGCACCAGTGCCCAGTCAGCAAACCCAGCAGGAACATTACAGCAACTGGATAATTCTTTCCCTTGGAGAAGAAAAAGGTTATTTTGAATGAACAGGCACCACTGAAAGTCCCCATTGTTACTGATGAAAAAGAAAAGAGAGAACTCATGCTCATGCTCTGAAACTGGTATTTTGAATATTGCTTCATCCTGACCATATGCCTTTGCATTTGGATGGTACCAGATCCCAAATGCCACAAACCCCAGACGTGAAATGGCGTGGGGAACAGCTGCAGGCTTGCCTCAAGTGTGGCCAGCACTCCCAACATGAGACCAAGCAATTCAAGATGTCCTATTTTAGTAGAAACCAATCATTTATTCTTCAAAACGCTATGATGTTTATTTAAGGGTGTTGGCAAACAAAGACAGAAATGTATTTGAGAACAGGCACAGTGTAAAACTCCTGGTGTAACCACCAGGTGAAAATAGCAAGTTTATATTCTGATTTTTCTTATTGTTATTTTCTATTACGTTCCTCACAAATAGTAGCTATTACGTGAAGTAGACATTGCAGGTGTGCAGCACAGGCGTCCACGTTATTAAGGCATTATGGAATTACATAAACCGAATAATTTAATTGAAATAATCAAAAATTACTTACTAGAATTGAAGCCAAATATGAGCAGAGCTTGGCTTTCCTCCAATATATGCTAGCAACAATATCCCAACCTTGTTAGCAGATTGCAAGTTTTTGTATAGTCAGGAGATCACAAGATAAATCAGTTCCTCTCTTTCTGCAGTACACAAATCATGTGTACAAATCATTCAATACATACCAAATCCTTCATTGATATCTTAAAGTTTTCTTTTTAATACATCAGGCTACCTAATAAATTACAAGTGTCTTCCATGAATGGAACCAATGCCTAGTGAGGTTTGTAGAGTTCAGGTACATCACAAAGCAGATCCTTTCAATAAGTTAAGCGAAGCTAGAGAAACCATCAACACTCAGTGAAAAAAATCAATGGTTTTGTAAAGTTCACATACAATTTTATGAATATATTTGAAATATTCCCTTTTTTGGTAATGAGCGTGAAAGAGATAGTCCTCTAAATTATTAGTTCAAACGATTAACTTTTTATATCAGTTCAGTTTTTTCAACTTACCTTGCCACCTTACATATCTTTCGGTGGCATTCACTACGGCTGGCTCAGAAGAGTGCGAGAACAGCAGGAAAAACTGCCCAGGGGACTGCACATGGGAGGGAGGGAAGGTAAGAGTGGCCAAAGAGATGAGATGTCTAAGAAACTATCCCAGAAAACTGCACTGAAGCCTATGATCAAGTCATTGAAATAAAGGCTAAAATACTGAAAGCTTCACTCTAAAGCTGGAAAACATATACTTAAGTAACTTACTTCCACATGATGAACACCATGAAATGTATGAAAGTTACCAGAGGCTGTGAGTGCTCAGCACTGATATCCTGACATCCATCAGGTCACTTGGTTATTTAAGAGGGAGTGATAGAACCTTACATGTAAGAGGCACTACACACCCCAGATTTGAGGGTCTTCTCATAGGCCAGGCTGATGCAGGAGTGACACACCTGAGTGCCTTTCCAGGTGCAGGAAGAGCTAATCCTCATCTCCTCTGATTCCTCTTGGGGAAACAGAAAGCAAGCAGTAGGAGTCATCCAAAGACTACCAATTAGATTATGCTGATTTAGTGATGCACCTTTAGATGTGCCTGGGATTTGAAAATTTTGTTTGCTGTTACTTTATGCATGAGGAAAAGCAGTTGTCTTTCCAACCCCTCAGGACAGAATAAAAAACCTAGTAAATCAATACCTGCCACTAAATATGAACCTATTTCTGAATCTTCATGGTAAATAAAGAACCTATGTCTTATCTAGCCCTCAATATAAAAGGATTTCAAATTCTTGAGGTCATATTTTACACTCTCCTGATGGCACACAATACAATTTATTAGCCTGTGGACAGCAAAGAATATCTTATGATGTATTATTGTAGGCAGAGCATAACCCATCTCCACCGCTTAGACCCAGAAGGCACTCAGAAGTTTATTTTCCTCTGGTGTCTTCCATTCTGAAGACCTGGGAAAATGTGAATCCAGCTGATTCCACTGACTCGTCTTCTCCATGTAAAACGCAATTTAGAAGACAGAAATGTTAAAAGGCTGCTGTCTGCTGAGCTCAATATATTACATCTGGAGAGAAGGCTATTATTGACCTGATAAATTGAAACTGATAAATCTTGGGTTGTATCTGTATCACGAGAAAAAATTAATCATGTGGACTGAAAAGAAAACCATAATGTTGTATTACATTTGCCTCATCTCCAGGAATATACCTAGAAACGTACGTTTCAGGAATTAAATGTGAACTATTCAGCAACCCTTATATTATGACTGGAAAGGACTACTCTGCTTCAAATAATTACTACAATGTGTACATCAAAAGAAGAATGAAAGCTCTGAGAGTTTATGGAGTATTTAAATATTGCCGAACTACAAATGTAATGGCTAATTCAAGACAAAAAAGTCACCGATTTCTCTGAGACCCAGCAGTCATAAGGGTCTTGACTGATTCAAATTATCAAAAACGACAATGGAGTGTTTCTCCTGAGCTGAACAGTTAACACGTTATCTGCTTTGCAGAGTACCAAGCTACAGGCTATATCACCTGGGGAAAATGTCCTCTTAGATGTTCTCTAATTCTCCTGTGCATTTCTGTATTAACAGAGTGGTACCATACAGATTTTTTCACCCTTTAATTCACATCCATTAACACAAAAGAGTGTTCTCAGGAATTAAAGTGTTCCTTTTTTTACCAGTTAAAAAAGTAGCTATAATAGCAAATTTTACAAATACTTAGTCATGGAGGTCAATCGCATCGTGTAACACATCCAGCACTTAAAAGTTCAAATAATCAACTATAAATATAGTCAATAAGCAAAGCCTAGGAATTTGAGAGTTGGATAAAATCTTGTTTCCAAACCTAAAATGCAGAGCTGACATGCTTAACACTTACACTGTAGAAGTACTGCCAGGCCAAAGCCAGCTGAAGCCTATGAAGTCAGTAAACCCTCAAGACTGCATCATATAAAAACAGTGTATGTTTGGAAGAGCTCCTTGGGAAAGGCTCCTCAGCACTCACTGGCATGAAATCTTAGTGTAAGTTTAACAGAGACTGATGTAAACAGAAACCATTAAACTGAACAATTTTCATCCAGGAAGGAAGCTTCTTATTCTTGATGGAGACACCACTTATTTCCTGCAAGAGGGATGGAAGGTTACAACTTCTGGATAATACTGGTTCTATTCACCTCAAACTGTCTCGAGTAATTCAATTAAGAGAGCACAGAATCAGAACTGGAATCACTCTACCACATTAACTTCTGATTACAGATGGATATAAATTTTGGGAAATGAGCCTAGTCAGATCCACACGATAACCATCAGGACAAAGAATGTCATTAACCAAAGACAGAGAGGAGCTGGCCAGACATTTTTCTTCTGTCTCCCCCCATTCAGCAACAAATTCAGTTCTGTTCTGTGTTTTTGTGGGTTTTTTTTAAACTTCCAGTACTTCCAAATAAACTTGTTGAGGTAGATAATAGCAGAAGACACAGAGCCGCAAGAGCCAGCACAACTGAGGTATCGTCATTGGGGTATCTTCTCTCAGGGTAGAATTTAATATATCTTACTCCTGCTGTTTTTCAGAAACAGAAAAAATCTCAAACCGGAATTATCACAACAAATGAAAGAATACTGGCCAATTTTTCATATGAGCACCCAACCTTGCTGTGCCTCAGAGGCCTTCCTGCTTGCAAGCAGCCAAGAATCTCTTCCGTGCTGTCTTCAAGAGCTCTATTACCAAAATAAATGCTATGGGGGGGGAAAGGACTCCCATGATGGTCATCTCATTGTAACCTCTCTTCTGACCCTTGCTCTGGGTTCAGATCCAAGTGCCTTCATCCATATCAAGAAAAGCATACACAAGCCAAAAAGCCTCACAAAACATTTGACTCATCATGGTTATTGAATCACTTTAAAGCACCAAGTTGAAAACAGAATCTTATGCCTTTTTGAGACTTCAACAAAGCAGAGAACATTACATGACTGACAGGTGTTTAACAAGCTATATCCCATAAGGAATCTCAGACTGACTACAGATCACTATGCAAAGAATCAAAAAGTATCTTTTCTTTTTAAAGTCCTCACAGAAACACTGGTACCTATGCTAATGAGACAACACAAAACTCATTCTAGAAAGTTCATCGCCCTGCTGGAGACTGGAAGAGATACAAGCATTGGTTTCTGGTACAATCGTTCAAATTCAAAAACAGGTTAAAAAATAATTTATTCTGCATTCTCTCAAAATAATCAATTTATGTAGCTATTATTATTTATGTAGCTATTAAAAAAACCAACCCAGTACTTCAGATTTCTGCTTCAGTGAGCAAACTCTCTGAATGGAAAACATACACAGGAAGGCGGGTCCTCCCCTTGGCAGGTTTACATCGTTGTAATTAATTCAGATACTGAATCTCACCAGTTGAGAATCTGGTATATCAACTAATTTAATTTCATGGATGGCCCTACATGGCGCAGTTAGATGTAGCTGCTGCTGATACACAAACGTTTGTGGGTTTAACAAAGCCTGCTCCTCTCTGCATTGCAGGCGGGTGCCAGGGAGCAGCAGGGTGCTTGATGCCCATCTCCTCCCATGTCTGTCAGCACAGGGACAGCTGCAGCTTCCTGCAGGAGCACCAGGGCAGTGTCTGGGTGGCAACTCCAGGACTTGAAGTCCAAGCTGAGCTCTCCTGTGCAAAGCAAAGCAGGGTTCCTGGTTGAACTTCAACACATGCAAGCCTCCCCGCTCAGTTCATTCCAATAAAAGCCTCCTTACCGCTCTGCCACGGTCGTATAACAAGAGATTCTGTCTCACAGGAGACAAAGGTTTTAAGTATTAAGAAATTTGTTGCTGTGGTGATGTTGATGATTCACCCTTAGTCTGTGGCTTTATACCTAGCTACCACAGCACAAACGTCACACACACGACGCTATCAGAGTCTCGCACTTGTGCGTGGAATAGGCTCCAAGTCAGCAAAGCACGCACACCCACGCTCACCTCTCATGCTAAAGCAGTGGGACTTAGTCATGCGCTTACGTGAACTTGTTGACAAAAAATGGATTAAACCCATGTCTGCAGCTGAATGCATGCTGAAGTGTTTGGCTGAAGAGGGACATAAATCTTCCTTGAGTTTAACTGGCTTTGCTCCCTTCATCTGTGTACGTTTGTGGTGGTAGTAGTTTTTACAGGTTCATAGACAGAGCGATAAAGATTCTTGTACTGTTATAACATCTCCCAGGACTAGCTGGGAGATTTCAGGCTGGAAGGGAATGTACCAGTAACACAAACCATAGATCATAAACAGAGTTTTGCAAAATGCATTAAAATTAGCTTGCACAATTTCATTTTGAAAATAAAACTGTTCAAATACAGGAAAGACTCCCAAACCACCAAGCAATACTTACTTTGGCTCCCTCAAAATTTTTCAAGCAGCTGAATAACATTAGATGGATTCTAGTAAGGAGAAAACAAAAAATAGGGCTCCAAACACCAACAACCTGACTCTGATCTTAGTTATTCAGGTGTAGATGGAAAGAAACTTCACTGAAGCCACTAGAAATAGAGCAATGTCATCTGCTTCATCTCAGCACACTGCACAAACCATATTCAATATTTATCAAAGATCGAAGGTCTGAGACTTATCTAGAAGAGTACAAAACTTGGCCTGGATAATCCAAATTGAAGATAATTGTAAAAATATGCAAACAAAAGCACAATTATTACACTACTGCGCAGCATAATCATTATTTTGTAGACAGCTACAGCAGCAAGCAATGGCCTGATGATTGCATATTTAGAATACAAGTGGAGGAACATTTAGAAAGTTAATGTTAAGGTGACAGGGTATATATAATGATATTCTATTGCCCACATCCCAAAATAGATATATGTTGTCATTCTTACGCAGTACATAGTAAGACATGATTCATTCCATCAACTGCAACAGAACATTTTTGAGAGACACCTCCACCCCAAAAATAAGTACGCAAAGTGTTGAGCAATCACTCTGCACATAAATTCCCAGTGAAAAGTTTTGTTTTGTTTCACATGGCATCTAGTATGTTCACTATGAGAAGAGTTTGGCAGCAGCCTCTATAAACTGTCTGGAAGACCCTGCTCTAAAGCAAAGACTTAAAGGATCTTGAAGAAGAAGGAACCAGGCAGACACACACAAACCATGACAGTTTTGATTTGGGAATGCTGCCAGGGTTCAGCACAGCTTTAATGCTAAGATACACAAAATTTTTCTGCATTAAGATTTTATACCCTCTTTCTTACTCATGGGATCAATATATCTCACTCAGTCACGTATAATACAAACAAACATGTATATAACTTTTTTCCAGGAATGAAATGCAGATTGCATTTCATACATAACAAATTCCCTGGTTATACACAGATCTACTGCACAGGACATTTCTGTTTCAGTCACATAATCTGAAAACATTTGGAGAAGAGAGGGCTTTGCATGTGTGTGCTTTCTTTTCTTCCCAAGCAGGCAGTTCACTGCTAAGAAACGCTGATGAAATAGATTTTTATTGATCAGCTTCATGCTTCATCTAACATACTTGGATGTTTGGTGCCTAATCCACAGTAATTGAATAATCAATTTCTTGCTTCCTTAATAAATTAATTTATTAAATGCAAAATATATACAGCTGATACTTCAAGGAGCTAATTTGCAAACTAAGGCAATGGCAGGATTCTTTAAGCAGATGACCTCTGTGTTTCAGAAGTCTGTGAACATATAGCAAAAAAGGGAGTAGCCAACAAAGTAATAAAATGTTTTAAATATAGTAGTTTGAATTTAGATAAATTTATTATCTGCCTTAGAAAAATTAGCCTGAAACATACTCACTAATAAAGAATGTATTTTTTTATTTCAATATGTATGTTATCCAAGCCTCTCCTGCATTCTCAGCACTGTCGGCAGTTTTAGTTTTAACCATAAATCACAGCACAAAAGGATAATACAACACTCACAACATAACAGAAGTAAACTCATCTGCCCCTATCACCATCACCTCTGGATTAGTGTTCATCTTTCTGAAAATAGAGGGGAAAGTGCCAACATCCAAGTCGTTTTAAACTGAAGAGGAGAAGCAAGGTTAGTGCAATTGTCTTTTTTGTTTTTTTAAACTCTTGCCAAGAGATTCCACCCACACCTCTCCATGACAGATCTCAAAAGCACTGTCATGCCTAATACTTTCTGGAATGACGCCAGCAGAACTATGTCCTCCAAAAAACCACCAGCTTCTCCTCGGTGGAGAACTCCACATAGAAATGGGCTGACAAGAGGGCATGGCAGAAGGATGAGTTTTAGAGCCTTCCCTTCCTCTTCTCTCCAAAACTGCTTCCCCAGCTGCAGAGCAGGCAGGACCAAGTCAGCAGAGGTGACAAGGGAACATTGGCCGTGCAGGCACCGCTGCAGCTGTGGTGGGGTCTGCTGAAGCGAGCACAGCCTCATTGCTCCCAGCACGGATATTCAGGCTTCTGTGGGCACTGCAGCCTTTTAAAGGTTTAGATACAAAGCCTGTATCTGAAAGAAAAAGTTCCTATGGTGCTAGTTGCCACAGGCGCTAAAATGTCATTGCAAATTCAGCTATCAGAGAACAGATACATATTTACAGGGCAAGCAGTGCTTAGATTATCACACAGAACAGAACAGAACGTTAGGGATTGGA
>NW_010187154.1:3400-5681 GCF_000695765.1 Mesitornis unicolor | reverse complement strand
ACTTGTTTATGTCTAAGTGGTGTAGCAGGTCTCTAACCTCCTCTTCAAGGATTATGGGGGCAATCAAGCAGCAAACAGTAGAGAGGTCTGCACTGAGCTCCTACATCCCGCTCTCCATTGGCCGGTACTGGCATCTGTCACACTACATGTCCCTAGAAACCCTTGTGTGAAAATACAGGTCTGTGGCAAAACACATTTCTATTAGCAGTTGAGAGAGGTAACCTATTTTGCAAGTACTACAACCCAGCAATCCTGTCAGCCCAGTAACCTGCTTATCTGCACTTTCTCAATCTTTCTGTTAATAAACTAAGTTATGAAACAGCAGGTTACTTTCTGTAGGTGAACACCAAATCTAATAAGAAGGAAGGGAACATGCTCTATAAATAGAGGGAATATGACACCACCACAAGGCTGATGAAGTGGCCCATGTTATGAAGGTCTAGTGGTTGTCAGTGGCTATCCTCAATTCCCTCTGGATGTAAAGAGTGCCTCTTTTGCCTTCAACATACAGATATGTTGCCTGAGAATTAGGTCTCTTACTGCCAGAGCTCAGCTGAAGTCAGTATGGATACTGCTGTACAAACAACAACAAAAAGATCTTTAAAAACCAAAAATCAAACTCTTTAATTGCAAGCTGTCCCAAAACAATAGGGAGAAATTAGTAAACTATTTGTCAGTAGAAGTGCAAAAGAATAAAATCACTATGGAAAGAATTTTTACTTTCAAAAGCAGACAGACGCTCTGTTGTGGTTTTAAAGGAAAAGGGAGGAAATTTTGGTTTGGCCCATTTTGATCTCTAAAGGCTTGTAAATCAGTGATAATAAGCTTTCCTGGTCTAGCCTGGGAGAGGCTGTCCTGGAGTGATTCACATTTCAAAGAGTTCAGGATAAACAGTGCATGGCTTTCCAGTGTGTTCCTGTGGAGTAAGCAGGACAGTACAAATTGGGAAAGACTGCTATACAGGGCAGACCAAATCTTCCACCAACCTCAAAGACAGCACAATTAGTACAGTGGAACTCAGCTGCTTTCCTATTCCAGCCAAAACCACTCCCTTGTTAAACTCTGGTAACTAAATAAAGAATAAATAAAATAAATAAAGGCAAAGGATGACTGTTTCCTTGGTTTTGTGACTGGGTTGTGTCACAGGATCTGTTTCCTCCAGGACCCTCCAGGGCTTTGTTTTTTAGACAAAGTCTGTTTATTTGGTTGGACTCTGCAGAAGGACATTGGTCCTGAGAAACAGAAAAGATTTATGGTCAATACTGTTCACCTACAAAAGGTAACCACCTCAAACCCTTTGTGTCAGAAGAAATTTGTTTTAAAGTCAGTTCCACAGTACCAGAAAGACAGACAGAAGCCAGTCTGTCCAATGTCTCTCCAGGGGTCACAATGATGGTGGTGGAGAAGGGACCATATGGCAACAATATCAACGGCTGTGTCAACTCTAAGCAGCACTGCACCTCGCAGGGTAGACCAGTAAGACTTAAGTCCTATCCATGGAGGACAGTTTTCCAGTACAACCTAGTGTCTTCATTTATACCATTAAATAAGTACATCATATCCGTAATTTTCTCACAAAATCTCATTTCTAATACAGCAGGAGGCTCAAGCGCATCTTCAGTTGAGAGCAAAAACAAAATAAAAATCAAAAACTAATTTGCATCAGTGCAACAGCTAATTAACAAAAGCCTAGAGATTTTCTATTGAATTAGCTGAGAATAGAGAACAAAATCTCAAAGCATTTTGCAAAGTAGACAGACACAGCAGAACTTGAAAAGCAGCCAGCTGGCATAAAAATTGCTATGGAGTAGCAGGTCTGAGCAAAACAAAGTAAATGGTATAAATTCTCCATCATGAAAGCACAGGGATACAGTGCACTCCATCCCTGGAGTGGCCACATCATTCCAGGGACAGTAAAGGTGCGTGTTAACAGCAACCTGCAAAGACCGCAGAGCTAGTGCCGAATTACAAACTGTAGAGGTTGTTACTCCACTGTCCCCATGTGACTCTGGACTTTGCCTTATAGATCTCAACACCATACTGCACGGCAAAGCCTCAAGATGCCATCTACTTATACCATATCTTTGCCTTAAATACCAGACCAGCTTACTTAAATCACTTCAGTAGGATCTGGAAAACTGATATAATCAAAAAATTGATTCACAGAAAAGAAATGTCATGGCAACAACTAGGTGAAGACACCAAGGGTCATTAGTAATCAAAGACCATGATGTTGTGTTATTTTGTGTTTGGTCTGCAGACAGCAAAAACAGAGTACCTT
>NW_010187154.1:0-3369 GCF_000695765.1 Mesitornis unicolor | reverse complement strand
TTCCCTCTCTCTTATTTATGCTAAGGTAGTGCCTGTCAGCAGCAGTCAGCATCGAAGCTCTGTTGTGCTAGACGTTCCACAAATGTAGTGAGAGATAATCCCCCAGCTGAAAATCATTTGAAATCTAAGCAAAAATACAAAACAGAGAAAGGAGAAACAAACATGCAGAGATGGAAGGACTTGGCAGCAGTTAGACATCAAGTCAGTGGAAGAACTGGAGACAGAGTCATGCCTCCCGCTTTTTAAGTGAGCGTCCTTGCTACTAACTCATGCTCCAGCTCAAAGCCAAGCAATTTATGTGCTACAAACCTATTGCTTATAGCACAGTATGTACTGCTGTTCCCTGAAAGGCTCTGGAAAATCGCACTTCTTCCATGAAGGTATAAAAGAAAGATCAAAAGATAAAAATGGAAGGATGTTGATTCATGTTTTGGAATAAAATTAATATTCAGAGCCTTAAAGGCTTTAAGGTAACAAACCAAGCTGAATTATAATCATTTTTTTATCCATAAGATTAGAGCTACATAAAAAAGAGCTGGCTCTTCAGCTTTAAATAAGGTCTATAGAATAAAAGAACACAAAAACTGATCCATTTTCCTCATCTTTATTTTATGCTCACTAGAAGAACAAGGAGATTATTGCTGAATTACAGCAATACATTCTGACACAACTACTTTATGGACATATGCTGGAATCATCTTATGGAATTTACTTGTAAGAGAGGTTATGCGGTCAAACAAAAGCTGGTCTTTTATGAAGGGCTTAATAATTTCATGAGTCATTACCGTTAACTCTCTTTGTTATGCAAGAAAAGGTATTAAAAAACCCTTATGTCTTAAAGCACAAGATGATTCTTTATATATCTCATTTTTAACAGAAAGACTTCAAGGGATTAAAAAGAAGCATTACTGTCTGATATTTATACATTTCTCCTAGTTTGGTTTGCTATTGCATGTTCATGGTATGCTTTTATCTGTGGATTTACCCTTTTGGGGAGCAGTTTTACGGTAATGCTGACATCCCAACACACATTATGAGCTTATATACTGTTTCAGATGCATGTTTTGTGTTTAAAAAAAAAAGCAATAAGATTTCTGTGTTCTACAGTTGATTCAAATCTGTAATTTCATGGGACATGAACATTTAATATTTTGTAATTCACCACACTTGGCAGCATAATATTTTACACCAAATTATTGCTTACTATAACAGCACCCCATCCCTTAAAATCATGCCAAAATTAAATGTTAGGTGTGAGGTTTGCTGCTCTTACAATGTTCAGCCAAAATATCAAGAGAAAGCCAAAACACAGATTCCCATTGCACTCTCAGTGAGAAATTTGTATACTGCCAAAAACACTAAAAGCATTAAAATACTATTATTTTGGTAGTTTAAAATACAATATGCAGTATAAGGGTGTTCTTTGGCTTCAAGTAACTGCTGGAGACGATGAAGAATACTGTATTTCTAGCCAGCTCGCCTAGGTGCTCTGCTGTGCCTCTGGAGGCGTGTGCTTCTTCCCACTGACAAGCTAAGGAAAACTATCCCCCTAAACTTAAGTGCTCCTGAATCTCAGATTCTTTGGCTGCCCAAAATGATTTAAAATAAATTATGCAGATACCCATGGGTGTGTCTGCTGCTGCTTATTTTACTCACACAAATAATATGACTATTTCTATTTTAAGGCAAATCAATCCCATTAGGTCATTCAGTCTGCATCCTGTATAAAACCAGGCAGAGAGTTTTGCTCAGTCCTGTAGTGAGTTCAATGAATGTTACTTGAAAAAGGTTTGCTTTTAAGCTTCTTGGTCCAACTGCTCCAAAAGTTTTGCACAAAGTTTGTGTCACTTTTTCTCAATTCCCCTGTCCTTTGTGAAAACAAATGTGAACTGCCTAGTGTCACTAGGCCAGAAAGTGTCCAAAGAGAGACACCATCACCCCTGGCTCTGCATTCCTCCTGTTAGCTATACAAATGCTTGGGCTGAGTTACCTCATCCTGCTAAGACACCTCATGTTTTGGAGCCTTGCTTTTCGAGAGGTGGTTACCCCTCCTGCAAGAATAGCCAGCAATCCCAAATGCAACTAGCTGTGCTCAGGAGTTTTCTTCGAGCAGGCCTCCAAGCAACCAGCAGCCCAGAGAAACCAGGCTGCCTGCTTGGCCTCACCGCCTTTTACCACCCCACTGAGCCGTTCCCTGCAGCATCTGCAACCAGCATGATCAGCAATCACATTTTGATTTCAAATAGCGTACAGTGTAGGGAGTTTAACCAGCCTTGCAGAGCCCCGCCAGGAAGCCTACAGCATGTTTTTGGTAATAGCACCCTACCACCAACGCTTGCTTGGGACCCAAAGAGCAGATTCTTAAAGCATTCACCAGGTGCTGTAACAAAGTTGTGTAACATGACTTTGCTTTACTCAAATGATTTCATTATGTGTTAAGATGAGAATCACCCACATTTCATTGAGTCATTTCCCTGTGGATCTCAGGGGAGAAATAGATTTCAAGACTTTGGGGTGCTTGTCTCAGAGTTTGGGTCATGATAGGGATTATTAATATTACGGCATCTTTCCTATCACAACCTCTTTCCTTAGGAAGCCTCAATTTTTTGAAAATGTAACTATGCCAGAGTGAACTTCAGCTAGGGATGAGTTGTAGTGTCGGTACCATACCACAAAACTTACTCCAATTTCAGGGTCATGAACCCAATGAGTAATTTCATACAAACTACAGCAGCCTAAACAAGAATAAAGGTCTAGTATACATAAATAATAACTGCATCTTCTCAGATTGAAGACACCAAGAGACGCTAAAGAAAACATACAGTTTCTGAGGTTTTACACCTTAAATAGAAAAACTAAAACATCACAGACTGGAAAAATAGAGTCATCCTGTCACAAGACAGAAGGAAAACAGTCTTTCAGCAGACCAACACTGAGAGATCTTTCCTCTCCTTGCAGCAATTTGGACATGAAGCCACAGCCAAGGCCTTGCTCGAGGCTGGCATTTGAGTTAACCATTGTCGGAGATGATACTGAGCTCTGACTACTAATCTTTGTTTCCCCAGACTTGAGCCTCCTGGCCTCACCAGTACTCTGCATGGATCCACCTCTCTCCCTCCCTGAACGGAGAAGATACTATTACTGTTGTGACCCAGAGCAGTAGATAAAAGTAGGGGTTTAGAGAGTCTATCTGGGCTAAAGCAGAAATCAGGCTATCTGAGCATTTTCATTTCAAAGGGTTGGCTAGGTTTTTTCAGTTATCCAATTTTATTCTCTCTTTAGGATGCAGTTTTCTCCACCTGGCTTTTGTTTAAGACAATTGTTTATGCTAAGTAGATGTAGGGAGAAGAATAGTAACTGGGGATGAGG
>NW_010187153.1:0-620 GCF_000695765.1 Mesitornis unicolor | reverse complement strand
GTTCTATTTAGCTCAAACCAGGACAATTAAGCAACTGAATTAAATGACAATAACATTGAGCTTTGTGGTCCAAACCATAATGGAGTCTGACAAGACATTATAAAAGAAAGTTTTATTGAGGCAGTAGGAAAGATGAGCAACAATGCACCTGTACAGTGACTTACCCAATCACTGACAGCAAATGCAGGATCATAAGCTATGCCCTGGCTCCGGTGTACTGCCAGGGACACTTGGTATCTGTGTCATCTGGCAGCAACAGCTAATCATGGAAATGCCTTTTGAATGTGGGTAAGAGTCGCACTGTCTCTTGGCTCCACCAATGGCAATATGATTTGAGAGAATCATACCTTATGTGGGTGGCATCCTGCCTATGCTGCTGATGTCGGTCAGGGAGCAGGATGCTGGCAGTCTGTGTACACTGCTGATACTGGTCAAGGGCAGGGTGTCACTTCCACCCCTTGATTCTCTCAAATCATCCCTTGATGTGGAGTTATAGGCTAGGGTGTTATTTTTGCGGGTCATTAACTATATAATAAGCTAGGTGAGGTTGGTATTCTGACACCTGCAGGGTATAAGTTACATATATATGGAGGATATACTTGGAACAGCAGCTGTTAATG
>NW_010187152.1:0-706 GCF_000695765.1 Mesitornis unicolor | reverse complement strand
ATAATGTAGCATATGGATAATATATGGATCACGTAGCACATGGATCACGTAGCACATGGATCATGTAGCATATGGTTAATATAGAATATGGATAATATATGGATCATATAGCATATGAATAATGTAGCCTATGGTTAATGTAGCATATGGATAATATATGGATCATGTAGCACATGGATCATGTAGAATATGGGTAATGTAACATATGGATAATGTATGGATAATGTAGCACATGGGTAATGTAGCATATGGGTAATATAATGACATATGGATAATGTAGCATATGAATAATAGGACATTTGGGGGTAGTCCGAGGAAAGATTTTGGTTTAAATGGCATTTGTTATTTCTAAGTGACTGACTCTGTACCTCATGAGCTTTCAGCCATTTCTGCCCTGGTTTTGGCATAGTTAAAATCAAGACATTTCTATTTTCTTCCAGAAACACTTAAAGTTTAATTGCTTGTGGTCATCTGGTCCATGAACGATGGCCTTGCATAGGCGAGTTTGTGTAGGAACTTACTCGTATCTTATGGGTTATTTGGTTTTCTGCAAGCAATTTACTACAAACATCTCCAAATTCTTTGGCTCCCCTTATGTTTCGAGAAGAAACATCCAAGTAAACCCAACTCTTCTTTCTCGGACGTGTGTGGGCAGCGGGATTTGTGCGGCGGGTGGATGGAAATAGAGCATTGCCACAGTTATAAC
>NW_010187151.1:0-1310 GCF_000695765.1 Mesitornis unicolor | reverse complement strand
TTTCAGGCTGGTAACCGTTAAACCATAACACCTGTTGTCTCTATTTAAAAATGTATAAACCATATCCTGAAGAGTCTTATGAAAGCAAATACATTTACACAGAGTGCAGTATTACTCAAATTTATGTATGGGTTTCATAGTTAGCCCTCTCTGCATGAGTTAACTGAAAACTATTAAGAACTTTAACTAAAAATTAATAGTCTGAGAACCACTGACTGCCAGAAATAAAATTACTTTATGATGATCTACCCCCTTGTTGGTGGTTACAGCTTGCAGAGACAGAGAAAAATCCTGTCTAAACCATCTCCAGTTATCCTTGCCACATCCAGCAATTTCATGATGTCACTTTTAACTTCTCCCTTCTGACACTTGGGAATTTTTCTGAGGTTCATTTTATAGGTAGTGGCAGGTATTGTTCAGCAACTGGCCAGAATCAAGGTATCTGTAGACTTGTGCTTCATTTGTCCCAATGCATGATGCAGGAGCTGGTCCCATTGTTGAATTTCAGGGCCTCTTGGAGGTACTGCTTCCCAGATGGTATCTGAGCTTGCCCTTTTGCTGACTCCACAATAGCTTTTCTCAGGAATAGGAAGTTAGGGAAAAGCCTATGACTGGCACGGTCCCCTGCCAGTGAGGCTCCTGAGGCAATAATGAAACATCCAGGGATGAGACTTGTGTGTCCCCTATTCTTCATCAAACTGATGAAATTCTATCAAATGATAAAACACATGGGCCTGATTCATTGCTGGCATCACATAAATGATCTATGGAATTACATCAGAGATCATCTTGGGTTCTTGTGTCATTATGATGATTACATACTAGTTTTCCAAGAACTGAAATAAAATTGGAACTATATTTTTATAAAACATAACTGCTTTACCCATTTTTATCAGATGTGTCCTCTAGCTTGCAGTATACTGTAGCCAGGAAAAAAATAAAAAACATGCATTTTATACATAAGCAAGATGTTCTTTTGCCTACACTCAGCTATGTGCTATGTTAACCCTCTTTTCTTAATGTTTGCCAACATATTTGCAGCTGTACCTAAAGTTCTTCATTGTAATAGAAGAAGGTCCTATATAAATCAGTGAATAGCATAAATACTTTAGGGTTTATTTTATTTTTCGATGCATACCTTAACTAGACATGTGATAACAAGCACATATGCAAGAGCATATTGAGACAGTACTTTATCATGAATATTTTAAGGAATGGAAGGATTACTGGAATAGTCAAAATAGCATATATACATATTATGCTGTCATGGTTTAGGCCCACTGCGCAACTGAGCACCACGATGCCCCAAA
>NW_010187150.1:4067-11479 GCF_000695765.1 Mesitornis unicolor | reverse complement strand
GGTGTGGTACCCAGCGGTCCCTGGGCTCTCTTTCTGTCTTCCTACCCTAGGGGAATGAGATGCGGGGTGGGGTGGTGGTGGAAGAGCCGAGGGCGCTGATGGGGCCGGTGTGGTTCTCCCCCCGCATGGTGGAAAATTACTCCCTCCCTGCCAAACCCGCTTCCTGTAGATAAGCCCTCGATCACGGGGTGATTTAGGGGAAGGATGCACAGAGGGAGGGTAAATAAAATACTACCCTTGTGACACCCCTCTCTGTGCCCCGTGGCGGCGTGGGGTGAGGGCAAGGAGGTTGCCCACTATCCACTGCATTTGCTGCCCTCCACCCACTGCATCTGCTGCTTCCCCTGACCCTCCCTGTTTGCAGGTGCGAGGACAGACACCCACCCCCGGCACAGGCAGAGCCCAGCTGGGAGACGCTAGCACGCCTCCAGGGTGCGATTCCTCCTTTGCCTCCTGCAGCCATCTCTCTCTGGCAGGGGTCCCTAACGCTGCCCCTACCCCTCTTCCTGCTGCTTTGTGGTTTCAGAGGTGTAGGAGATGCATGACTGCAGGTTGGGGCTCCAGGAATGCAAGAAAAATGTGGTGGGGCAAGGCACACATCACCCAGATTTCTCATTGCATAGAACATTTACAGGGTTAATCTTCTCATTTTTAATGAGGCTCATGGCCTGAAAGAGGTCTCCATCTTAGACTAGCCCTTGGCCTGGGCAGTGGCACTGGTGCTTGGGGACCCTGACAATTTGAGCACCAGCATGCTTGCTCTGGGGAAGTGCTGATGCCTGAGCCCAGTAGCATATGTCAGAGCTGGAGCAAGTACAGGCAGGAGCTGTTGGGATTTGAGCTTTCTTCTTGGTCACCTCCTGCCTGGGAATTTGGCAGAAAGGCAAGGTCAGGTTCGCAGCTTGGGAGGAAATGCCAGAAAGGGGTCTGATTGGTGCTATCCTGAGACATGTGTGAGCCAGAGGTTCACCAGCCCAGACAGCCTGGCTGGTCCTATTTTCTCCAGGCTCTCGCTGTTGGCAAAACAGGTGGTCAGTCCACCTTTCTGGAAGGTTTTGAGTCTGAAAGCATTCCCCCTCAAGTGAGCTGCCCCCATGGTCTGGCAGGAAAAGTCTCTGTGGCGCGTGTGATGCAAAGGGAAAGTGAGGGATGGGGAGCAACCAGCTGGTCCAGTGATGACTCTGCCTTTTCTCTGCGTGCGGCCAGAGATCTCTTTCTCCATCGCCTGGGTCTCTCCCTGTCCTGTGATAAACCACAACTCCCCCTGCGGAGGATGGGGGCAGGCAGGCAGCTCTGCTTTGTGGTTGTAGTGGTGGCAGATGCAGCCTGGTATTGCAAGAGCTTGGGAGAGTGGAAGTAACTCAGATCTGCAGCTGGAGCCCAAGTGGAAGGCAAGACCTGGTGGTGGCTACCACAGCTCATCATGTCCTCTTCCTATGCTGAGTGTGGGATGGCACTAAGGGGATTGCGAGGCTTTGTAAGGTGACTGTGTTGGGGCTGCAGAGCAGTGGGACATGAGCAGTCATTGCTTTCATGGTTACCTTCCTCATGAGGACAAGCTCCAGGGCCTTTTCCATGGTGTGTAGGTCCTTCACATTCCTAGGGCTGGGTGTGAACTCAGCCAAGGTTATTCAGCTTTTATTTCCCAGCTGCCCGCTCTGCAGTAGTTCCTGACTCACCACAAAATTGCAAAGTACTCTTGCAATGGCCGTTGCCCATTAGCATGCCTGATTGAGTCGTCTTGTTCCTGTGCAATATACCTCCCTTGATTTTTTTTTTTCCCCCACTGGTATTGCAGAGAGGTCTGCATATTACTCATTGCTGCCTGATTCCACTTGCTGATTCACCCTGAACTGTTGCATATATATATTTTTTATATTTCCTTTCTGTTTTAATGAATGAGAAAACTATCCTGCTAGCTCCCAGTTTAAGTTTTGGGAGTGGGGGCAAATATTAAGGCCACAACTGCAGAGAAGCATAAAGAACTCCAAATAAGCAGGCAAAAGGGGATTTTTAGTAGGGACAGCCTCGAAGAAGGAGTTAATATAAGGATATGTGGAAGTGAACTGAATGATCTGTGTAGCTTGACCAAATTCTTTTGCTGCCAAACAGTAAGGAACAAGTTGGCCACTTGCGACAACCACCACTGCACCAGGGCACTGCTGTTTTTCAGTCTTTCTCTGCAGAGTACAAGGTGGTTAGGACCATGCAGCTGGCTCAGTGAGGAAGGCAGCTGACTAAGGTGGACCTGGCATAGCACTACTCACCTCTCCTGCCTGCCTTCTGTTCCCCCGTTCCATACCTTGCCTGCCTGTCGGTTCATCTCTTCCCTCTCTCTCATTTGGGATGCCACCCGAGCAGCTTCGCTGCCCTCCTGCGTTCAGCAGCGCATGTCCCAGCTGTGCTGGCTGCGGGCTCCAGCCATCCTGCCTCTCCTTTGCAAGAAGCCCCAGTGATGCAGCACAGGTACGCATGGCTGGTCTGCAGCCAGGCTGGATGTGGTCACCGTCGTGCTTCCTTCCCCAGTGGGAAGGAGACCTGATCACTGCCTGAAGTGAGCTGTTCTTGGGAGCAAGCACTGGGAATGCCAGCAGACAGTCTGTAGTGGGTGCATTTTCTTGAGGGCTTCAGCTAGCTTGCTAGTATAAGGGAGCTGCTGTCAGATATTAGATCTTTTTATGAAACGTGGCTTTTAACCCATTATGAGGGGGTGAATGAAACCTCTGGCTTTGGCTTTACTTGTGTCTCTCTGTGCCCTAGTGTGTGGCTGTGGCTCTTTGTGTGAGATAGCTGATGAGTGCTGAAACCTTCCACAGAGGCTTGTAATTGCAGGGTTGCCGGCCAGCAACCATGCTGCAGAGTGGCTGTAAATCACTCTGGCTTCAGCCTCTGCTCCTGCGCCTCCTCCCCAGCAGTGAAGAATGGTGAAGGTCTGCGTGTATGCCTGGTGCCTGCAGGGAGAGGAGCGGGGGCAGAGGGGGATTTTGTTTGAGCCAGAATATCAGCACGGCAGTATTGAGTTTGCAGCCGATCACCGTCGCCATTTGCTTATAGCAATCCTGCTGTTTTTCGGCACTGGGCAGGTGCCTGCCTGCCTGGGGGACCGAGCCACACTGTACCCAGAGCAAGTGCCCCTGGGGACACTACCTTTCTCCAGAGCGATCACATTGACTGTCCCCTCCTCTGTTACCCAGACCAAGCGACCATGACTGAGAAGACCCAAGAACCTCATGTGGAGGAAGATGATGATGAGCTGGATGGGAAACTCAACTACAAACCTCCTCCCCAGAAAACACTGCAGGAGCTGCAAGAGTTGGACAAGGACGATGAAAGCCTCGCTAAGTACAAGAAGTCCCTGCTGGGAGATGGCCCCGTGGTAGTAGGTAGGCTGCGGCATGCTGATGGGAAGGGACTGGGGAGATGCATTGCAACAGTGTGCTGTGGGGATGGGGCAAGGCGGCCTCAATGAGGAGGGAGCTTGTTTGACCAAGCATATGCCCTGGAGGTTTGGGGATGGGCAAGTGGAGAGATGCCTGTAAGGGAGCAGGGAAGATGCTCTGATCATTAGGTGTAAGGTTACTAGGGAGTGATATTGGAAAGGGACTCGTGGTGGGAGGTGTGTGAGCCTTGGAGGCCTCCTGAGGGGTTAGGAACATGAGGGTACCAGTCTATGCTGAAAGGGGGCCTTGCTGCTCAGAATGATTGTAAGAGGGGAGTGTCCATTAGTGGAAAGAGCTCCTCTAGGTACTGGGACAGAGGCTGGAGGAATCCATGATGAAGAACTGGGGTAGATGTGTGGTCCTGTTATGCTAAGGGAATCCTGGTGTTACTGAGTGTTCCATGAAGTGCGGTTTCTGTGTGGGAAAGTGACCCCCATTTCTTCAGTGTTGTTCCTCTCCTGCTGCATTAAATTTTGCAAGCTGACAGCTTCCTTCTGCCATTCCTCCCTGCAGACCCAACAGCTCCCAATGTGGTGGTCACCCGACTCACCCTGGTATGTGACTCTGCTCCAGGACCGATCACTATGGACCTTACAGGTAGGCATGAACTCTATCCTTTGGCATGAAGGGGAACAAGCAAAGGCCCTGGCATCCTTCAGATTGAAAGGGGGTTTGCCCTTGGGATGCTACAGTGGGTTTTAGAGAAACTCTGAGGGCATCTTAGCCTAGTTTCTTATTTTAAGATATATGCGTTTGAAAAAGAAAAGGAGATGTAATTGAGAGTGTCAAGGGTGGTCTAGGAGCTCCTGGGATTCTCCTACTTTCTCTTCTTACTTCCTTTCAATGAGACCTCATGAGCATAAAGGATATGCATGTGTTCGGGTAACGAGCTGTTATGAAACTTCAGAATCGAGCAATACTGCAGTTCCGGCTCCTGGGGACATGGGTAGAGAACCAGGCTTCACCTTATATGGGCTTTTCTGCAGAGAGAGGAAGCTGGGCCCAGAGGAGCAGAGAAGCTTCCTCTTCAACCGAAACCACACAGAGCCCTGCAGAGCCTGGGCGGCCTCACAAGCTGGGCAGGGGCTGCAAAAGACACTCGGCTCACGCAGACCAGGGCTGAGCGTGGGCGAAGCATGCACACGCTCCTGCAGATGCCTATAGACGAGCCTGTGCATAAGTATCTTTGTTTATATGTGCCTAGACCTGTGTTTATTTAGGCATTATCTTTATAGATGTGGACACAGATACCTATGTACTCCCAGATGTTTCTGTGTAGGTGCAATTGCTTATACAGACCGTCACGTACTCATTTTGCAGGTGTGCCATCCTTTGAAGGGATGCTCACCTCTGACACCACTCCCAGCCCTATCCCACCACATGTGGTCTCTTCTTGCTCTGACACCCCTAGCTAATGGCTTGGTCCTCTCCCTACAGGTGACCTTGAAGCACTCAAGAAAGAGATCTTCATGTTAAAGGAGGGAGTGGAATACAGAGTTAAGATCCACTTCAGAGTGAGTTGTTTTCCTTCCTGTCGCTTCTCATCAATCACTGAGGCCAGTCACTGGTAGTCTGTTGGATCACTAGAGACAGGCAGTGTGCCTGCCCGAAAGCTAGGCCCTTGTAAAGCTCCCCTAGCTTCAGGTGTCATTCTACCCAACATGGGACCAGGTCTTTGCAGGGAGTTGCTTCTATTTGCTTCCCCCTTGTGGGAGAAGTTGCTTTCTGTCCATCCGTGATGGTAAACAACAGGTGATTTGGAAGCCAGCTGGGTAGTTTTGGCTGAGTTTGGCTTGGCTTTTTAGCCACCAGAAAATCTTTAATTCACACAAAGTGGAAATGGACAGGGAGAAGAGGGTTTCCATGGAGTACTGGTTCAGTCTGCATTGGTGGGCTTCATGTACGCATAAAAAGAGATTTAACACTGTAGCATTTGGCTGAAGATACCTGAGCTCTTCTGGGTTATGATATACCCAAATAGGCTCATTTCTCCCCCTCTCCCATTAACCAGTATCAGCCATTTCTTCTGTTTCCAGCTGAAGATGAAACTTGACCACACTGCAGTGTGGCATCCAGCACTGAAGCGATCATCTCCATGCGTTTGCTGCAGACAAAGCTGGCTTTGGCAGAGAAGGCAAAAAGGGATGGAGAATAGTTCTGAAACAGAGGAGGGAAAGTGTTAGTGTTGTGGGAGATTTGAGGAAAGATTATGAACAGGACTGTGACCCTCTGTCTATTGAGGAGAAACTTGCCAGCTTCCCATGGAGCTTAGAGGGCAGCTAGGAGTGCTTGGCTAATCTTGCCCACCTGTTTGTGCTTGAGGGATGTCTCTGTCTCTCTATTCGCCCATGTCTGGTTTTCGATATGGAAATTATTAGCCAGGAGCTTCCTGCTTCACTTTTCTTTGTCCTCATCAGCCCATCTTGCAAAGCTAACTGACATGCTCCAGTCAGCTTCAAAGTCAAGGAAAGGATGGAGTTGTGTAGGAGATGCACAGAGGATGCTGAAGGTCTCCAAGTGCTTATGGAGAAGTCATGATAGGACTCCCCACAATGTGTCCCATGCTGAGCTTTGGAGAGCAGTGGCGCAGGGAGCCAAGATGGCCGTGTCTCTGAAGAGGGAGAACCAGCAGATACAGAACAGAAACCCTTCCCTTTACACTTACTTCTGGTCACTTCTTGCAGGTAAACAGGGACATTGTGTCGGGACTGAAATACGTGCAGCATACCTACCGGACAGGGGTGAAGGGTGAGTAAAAGTGCTTCATGCCCTGCAAACCAGTGCTCCTACCCCTGCAGCCCTTCTGCTCAAAAAAGTGTTCCTGCAGCTCTGGGCTGGGACAGAGCCATCCCTGGTCCCAAGGCCTGCCTTGTTCCACCAAGCAAGAGATGAGACTTCTCAGCAGAGTGTGTTAGCCTGCACTCTGCATCACCCAGGCCAAGTGTTTCCTGTACCTATGCAAACTCGGTGTGACCTAGCTCTGGTATCTGTGTGCTACACCACTGTCTGCAGCAGCAGAGTCTCCAGAGGCACTGCTCAGACAGTGCTTGCCACAGATTTCCTCTCCATACAGAGCTCTTCACCTCCCCCATCACCCCATGTCCCCTGTAGAGTGTCCCAGCCTGTGTGGAGCTTCCCATCCCCTAAAAGCTCTTCTGGATGCACTTGGTAAAATTCAGAGCTGCTCTATGAAGCTTTCTGCTGTGTGCAGAGCTCTGTGTTTGCCCATGGCCTCTCCTTTTTGTGCAGTGCTGCTCTGCCTGGAGAAGGCACAGAAAAGCCCTGTTTTGCACACACACAACCCACAGGTGCCTTTTTGCATGCAACCACCTCTAAGGCTCCAGCGTCCCGTTCATCAGACATAAGTGGTGTCTTCTCATCAGAAAAGAGAAGTAGTGGGGGATCAAGAGAGACCTTGAACCATATGCTGGATGTACCTGCTTCCTTCCAGCAGCACACACATGTGAGAGGGTGCAGACTGAATTGTCTGTCCATCTGCCTGTCCATCCATTTACCCTTCCCATCTGTCTTTGTGCTTCTTTAACACACTTTTTCCACTGATTCTCTTCCCCTTGCTGACACGGACTGTCCCTTTCTCTCCTAACTATCTTCTTTCTGTCTGTGATCTGTGCTCATGCTGGTGGCTGCTTCTCTCCTTTATCACTCCCCACCTGAGGGGCTCATCCCTTGCGAACTGTTTTCTCCTAGTGGACAAAGCCACATTCATGGTCGGCAGCTATGGGCCACGGCCAGAGGAGTACGAGTTCCTGACGCCTGTTGAGGAGGCTCCTAAGGGTATGCTGGCTCGAGGCACCTATCACAACAAGTCCTTCTTCACGGATGACGACAAGCATGACCATCTCACCTGGGAGTGGAACCTGTCCATCAAGAAGGAATGGACAGAATGAGTTCACCCAGTTTGCCTTCCCCCATCCTCTCCCCTTGCCTCCTGCACCAGTTTCCAGGTGGGCC
>NW_010187150.1:0-4036 GCF_000695765.1 Mesitornis unicolor | reverse complement strand
CCCCCCCGTTCCTCCCCCTCCCTGCCACTGTGGCTGGCCATAGCCCTGGCAGCCCTTCCCGTGGGTGCTGGGGCTCTGTGCCAGCCTTGGTCGATGCAGAGGCCTGCAGGTGGCCTCTTCTGCTTCTTCTGATACACTGAAAATAACCCACCCGTTCTCACCACCACACCATCATGACACATAATGGGTTAAATTGGGAAGCATCTCCCTCCCTCTCTCCCAGTACTTCCTCCTGCTGCCTCCATCACTCCTGTACAAACTCCGGTCCCGGAAGTGCCTTTTCTAGGAAACAAGATCACCTGGCAGGGCGGACTGGTCCCTGGAAAATCCCTATCTGAGTTACACTTGCCATGTGCTCTAACTCATTGTAAATGGTTATTTACCTCCTGTGATGGTCTCCTGGTCTGTATCTGGTGCCCTACCCCGTTAAAATCCATCCTTGTGCAGGCAAAACCAGTCGGGGGGAATGCAGCTAGATGCTGTAACAAGACTTCAGTGTCCCAAGAATAAAACCAGTTTCTTTCTTCTTTTCTGCATGAGTGTCACATTCTTGTCTAAAGTATGTTTTTCAGTGATGTGTATATGGAGAATGCATTATAGGAAGGCTTAAGAGCATGTTTCAGAAGGGAAGTAGCCTTCCTCCTTCAAAATGGCAGCCTAACTGTATAAGCGATTTGAAGCCTAAAGGCCTATCATGGACATAGACAGTCCCCATCACTCATCCTGAGTGAGAACTGAATGAATCCAGGGAGCTATAACGTGGTCTTCTCCTGTTTAATGCTTACCATGGCAGCTGTTCTTCATAGGCAGAACCAGCACAAAAGCTGCATGTCCCAGTGGCTGCCCTGTTGGCCAAACACAAGGGAACATCAGTGTCTCTGGGACCCAACACTTGAAGTGGCTCCTTCTGTATGGAGGGATGTCCTTACTCATCTGGGGCAAGTGGTTGCACAGGTGCAGGGTACTTGAGATGTCCAGTGCCGTGGGTGAGGATGTGCTGGTGGTAGTGTTGGTGAGGCTCTCCAAGGCGGGTGCCTGCAGAAAGCAGGGGCCCTCTCAGCCAGGAGGTTATCTCAGGAGCTGAAGGCTTTGCCCTGGGCCAGCTGCTCACTTCCCACTGTCCTGGGAGTGACTGCGGGCCCCTGCAGCAGCTGACGTGTCTCTTACCGAGGAGAGGACAGGAACAGGGTGGCATGGCAAGGAGAGGGCAAGCTGGCACCATGGGCACCTCTGTCTTCCTGTGCCTCTTTGTCATCCTGCTCACCGGGGGCTCCCCAGCAGGGTGTGCTGGAGATGGTGGCTCTGAGTCCCAGGGTAAGTGAGCTTTCCTCCTGGCTCAGGAAAAAGGATGGGTCTGCTGTGGGGAGTGCTCCTTATGCTTGGTCTCCTTACCCAGAGTGTGCTGTGCAAGCATGTTGAGCTCGCAGGAGAGGTGTGTGAGTGAGCATGTAAAGGTGCAATGCTTGCATGCATGTTGGGGGACCCTCTTCGAGCTGCTCTTTGTGTACCCTTTATCTGACACTGACCTCTCCTCTCCGGGTGCTGCTGGCACCACAGAGAAACCTGTCCTGTTGAATGACATTGCGGATGCTGAAGCCTTCATCAGCGGTGCAGAGCTGGCAGTCATTGGATTCTTCCAGGTGTGTTCATAGCACCTTCCCTCCGCCAGCCCTATCCCACCCTGATGGGAGTGTGGAGCTGAATGTGGTGTAAACACCTTCTGAAGGCTGCTCCTGTCCAAAAAGGTGCTGGGGCTGTGACAGGCACGTGGAGGGATTAGGTGACAGGCTTTAAGGAGAATGCCAGGAATTTGATCTGTGTGTGGAAAGGGAGATGGAGCAAGGGAAGAAGGTGAAGGCAGTTGTAGGAGCCCTGGAGCAGGAGAAAGGGAAATGCTGCAATGGAAGCAAAGTGGGAACGTGGGTGGTAGAGAAACAGTGTTGGTGAGGGGTGGGAGGGAATGTCAGTTGTTTGCTTTAGTCAGTAGAGGAAGGCACTGCCTGCGTAATGAGGCAGAGGAAGCTGGGTCTCAGAGAGCAGTGCTGGTGCAGATCCTTGAAGTCCAAGAGGATTTGGGCTCAAGCTGCGACCTCCTCCCAGGGAGGGTGTAGCAGTCTTGCTGCTTCATTCCCCAGAGTTGACATCATTGGGATCTCTCCTCTCTGTGTCTAAATTCAACTGAATTCAGCCAAAGGTATTAGACTGATAGATGGGTGTGTGCCCCTTGCCCCAAAAATGGCGTAAATATTTTTCCTTAGGAAACAAGACCAAAATATGTATTGAGTTAGAGCACCATAATACAGAGGCCTCTTAAACAGGACCTTAATTGTTTTTAAGGTCTCCAGATTGCACCTTTTTGCTCCTTTTCCTTGAGCTCTGCCCTGGGTTTGTGCTGCCCACACACTGCCTCATGGCTTGACAATAGATGTCATCCTTTCAAAAACAGCTCCTTTCTGCAAGCTTCTTCCTCCTCCTGCCCTGTGCCTGGGGCTGAAGGGCAGCCTAGGGAAGGCATAATGCCCTGGGTGTAGGACAAGAGCGTATAGCAGCCAGCCCAGAGCGAGTACCAGTGTCGCTTTCTAATGCAGCACAGGCAGCAACAAGTGTGTGATCGCTAGAGGCTCATGCCCCAGGGGCCTTTGCTAAGCACTGATCACAGAGCACCAGCCACCTCGCCTTCAGCGCCTGCGCATTTAGAGCTCCTCCAGGGTTGCTTCTGCGCCGCCACAATCCTGTAAACCCAAGAAGCAACCCGCACACACAGAACGAAAGTGCGCTGATGCTTCCTTCCCCCCAGGGTGGCTGGCTGGGCTTGAGGCAGGGCTGTACCCGGGGCGCAGAGCCTTCTGCCCAGCTGTAGCAGGGACTGTGGCTTTTTGCTGGGTGAAGCAACGCCGGGGCATAACCACTGCTGTCTTGTGGATGACTCTACTGCAGCCTCCCTCCCACTGCAGGATTTCGTTCATCAGAGTCGGCAGGAGGCTGCTCCCACGCAGCATGCGGGTTCCGGGGCAGGGAGGGGTGGCTGTGCCGCCCCAGAGCGTGGGGACAGCCCCGGCTGCCAGGATTGCGGGGCGGCAGCCAGCGACGTGTCGTGCATTCAATGCCTGAAGCACGACAGGGCTGCATTTAAACCGTAGATAAAGACGTATGTGTGCCGTGAGGGCTTGTTTTGGACAGCTGCCTGAGGGTATATTCATTCAGATAATGTCCATGTTCTCTGTTCGCCATAAACTATTTGTCTGCTGCAGCTTTTCAATTCACTGCAGTACGCAGCTCGGCAAGCTCCCTGTATAATGAGCATGGCCTCCCTGGCTGGGAACAGCATGCCATGATGGAAAAACAGCACACTGCTCCAGAAACCCTGCGTGTGCGCAGGAAAGGGCCATGCTTGGCCTGATTAAACCTCAGCCTTCCCAAGAATGCTCCAAAATGCAGTGAGGTTATTCCCACCCCAAGCTTTAGCGCTCTCACCAGAGCCATGTCGATGCGTTGGCATTTCCAAAACAGGTCACGAGAGTTGTTTTTCTTTTGAATGAAGAATTTTGTTTTCCATTCTTTTTGGGCTCGAAAACAGCTAAGCTGATGATTCAAGCCAAAAAGAAAAATAAATCTGTTTTGAAGCAGGAACTGTCTTGAGAATTTAAATCCAATAAGTACAAGTATTAAAAATACATCACTCAGTAGAAAAGCTGGGACTAGGAATAGCGAAAGCAGCTCTAATGTAGGCTAAGGATGTAGTTAATGTTCTCACTGCAAGAAAGAGAATGGACCTCAAATTACTGAGAAATTGCACATTTCTATCCTTCAATGGAGCTGCCTTAGCTACTTTTTAAGACACCTTTTTTAAAAGGAATCAGGATACTGCTAAAACAAGGTGTCCAAAAATTGTAAACCTCTGACTCTGGAATCAAGGTTATCTTAAAAAATTATGTTTTTATATATTTATTTTATATATGTTTATATCTATATACATGCATATATACATACACAAATAATTAAGTATGCTACATCCAGATTCTAGGTTTCTCCCACC
>NW_010187149.1:2981-9236 GCF_000695765.1 Mesitornis unicolor | reverse complement strand
ATTATATAATATATATAATATATAATTCACTCCTGTCCACAACAAGAACAGAAACAGACTCATCTTCGTCACCTTTAACACAGAGATTCACATCTTTGCTTTTGAAGGCAAGTCTTAACTGTCACCACCACAGTCCAGCCATAAATTAATCATCTGTTATGTAGAGAGATCTTCACATTTCCTAGTACAACCATCGGAGATCACACATTTCCAAGGATCAATTGCCTGGAAGCGCTGGACAAGTTTGGGAGCAAATCACCAGCTGGTATCAATTGATGCAGCTACAGTAGCATCAAGGTAATTGCACTGCTTTACACTGGCTGAGGATCTTCCTCATAATTTAATGTACATAAACATGGATCAATATAACTGGCATTGCCACTGTGCATAATTAATCAGTCTGAGTAGCTGCATGGTCTTGATTCTGTGTTACGGGCAGATGGCCTAAAGGGAAGGCTGGGTGTGTACGTGGAAAATAAATCCTTCAGGAGTTGCTAAATGCAAAAGTACCACTTCTGGCTCAGGAATTCTCTGACCCTATAACTGCTGAAGTGTGAAAGAGCCCCTTGAGAAGTGTCACTAAATGCTTGGTCTATTCTTATCTCTAAGCATTGGCTTCAAGCTGCTGGTGGGAAAATAACATTAGACTATATGAAAATCTTTTGAATACATTTATTTTAAAAAATCCTATAATAATGAAGTCCATTATGCTTCCATTCAAAATAAGGAAATTCTAAGGCTTTTTATTTAAAAAAAGAATAAAGTGTTATTCCTTTCCTTAAGAATTTCATATTACCAGCTACTTTACCATATGCTAAGGTGTTATTTTGACATAGGCTGTCCAATAACAGTATTTTTTCTTACCATATACATAGGAAACTCCAACAAGCTCAAAGATGGCGATGATAACAAGAGAATAAGAAGCTGCATAAGTGTCCACAAGCTGTAACATATACATTCCACCCTAAAGAAATAAAAGGATAAAAGAGCCATTACTTGTGGCATATAGCTGGTGACTCTCCTCACATGTGTCACAACTCAAACTGGTGCTAAGGTAGGCAAAATGGACAGCAGCAGGACTCGGGACCCTGTATCCCAAATAAGCACCCACACATTGACTGCACACAGTTTCTTCCTTCTGGGTGAATGAATATTAAATCCTCACAGTCCACCTCAACAAGAAAAAAGCAGAGAAAACGCCTGAATCTAATAATGAACACAGTTTGGGAAGAGGGCAGCATTAGTTTCGGTCCTTTCAGATTAAGGGCTGAACTGTGACTAGACCTTCCTCCAGCAATGTCTCTGAACACTTAATACCATGTCAGAAGCAAAATTACCATTGAAACCAGAAATACTGTAATAGTGAGTCCAGCTCATCTCTTTGGAAAGAAGTTAATGCTCTATCTTCAAGACAGAGGTTAAGCAATTCAAGTGAAGGAAGTACTGAATCCATCCTAGGCTTTGAAATAGCAAATTTGGACTGGTAGGTGGTGAGGTGAGGAGAAAGGAAAAAAGCAGGACTGGGGAAGGATGAATAAAATAGTAAAATAGATTTTGTGCACCTCCTTTTGAAATTGCTGAGAGTTTATAATGCTGGAGGACTTAGTGGAAGAACGATACTGAAAACTGTCAGCAGCAGATGAGAATTTCATTATTAACTCCACAGTTTTCCAGGACTATCAGCATATAGCTAATCTTGGAGGGAAGGCACCCAAAACTGGTGTGTATGCTTATATGACATCCAAACTTTTTTTTCTTACATGAATACCTAACTTATGTGATTGCTTTGGCGATGTTTGGCTAGGGATAAATTTTTAAAATCTAATCCTCAGAAAGATTTGAACAGCAAGGTCTTTAAAATATGTTTCAGCCAGAGCTGAAAAACTTTAAAAACAAAAAGGCCTTCATACTCACCCCGTGTCTGCACATGCGTCAGGATTCAGCTTAATCTTTGGCAACTTGCAGAGGAGGAGAACGGCCACCAGAGGGGGGCTGGGGACAGGCAGTGGTGCTCAAGGACAATGCTCTTACCTGAGTGATCATAGGAAATCCCATGATGAAAAAGGAGATGCAGCACCCAAGAGTGAACAGTGCCTTGTGCGTACGTAAGTATTTGGGGAACTCATCCGACACGGAGGTCACTATAGTCTCGATAGTGGCAAACTGAAAGCCAAAATCAGAGTCATTTCAGTGCACACAATGTATACAAAATGGTCCAACTGGTTATATTGGAATATGAGATAGTATTTCAAATCCTAGGTCTTAAATGCTCAGATGTCAATGCCAAAGCTTCACCCAGATTATTTCAGCATTGGCGGCCTTACTTTTTTCCTCTGTTTGCAAAGCAGTTCACTGACCACATAGAAAATAGCAAGTAATTTAATGGTCCTCTAAACAAATAAATAGGAAAAGGAGGAAGAAAAGAAGGGGAAACAAAAGCAGTTTACCATAGTGTCCAATCCAAGTGTCAGAAGCATCAAAAAGAATATTATAGCCCAGAATGGAGAGAGAGGAAGCCTAGTTAAGGCCTCTGGGTAAACGACGAAAGCAATTCCAGGACCTAGACATCAGAAGAAAAAAAAAAAAAAAAGGCTGTGAAATCTTTTGTCACATTAACATTGTTGACTGAATGGAAAAGAGAAATATGTGAGGAGTTATGTTTTGAAATATAATACAATATTACTTTGCTTGATAAAAATAAAAAAACCCAGCAGGTTTAGTCTCTCCTATTTACAGAAAGATTGAGCTATTGCAGAATTTAGCCTCATATGATTAGTTTCTATTCTGTCTGTAAGTTTCAGAACATTCATACACTCATCCTTTCCAAGCTGCAGAATACATATTTAACCAGTGTAGTAATATACTGATTCAAATATGAAAGATAAAAATCATGTATTGCAGCTGTGTTTCTTTCATGCTCTTTGATCAAATTGCTGGCACTGTCCCCAACAATTAGCAACTCTGCTTTAGAGCAACATACTGCTCCTCCACCTCTCATCACAAGGATGAATGGAAAAGAAACTGCTTTTCTTTACCTCATCAGCAGATAGTCAAATGAGTGGAAGAGAACATAACAAATGCACAGAGATGATACAGGACCCAAGGTAGTAACTACTATGAATCTAAGAATCTAGACAAATAATGCACAGCAGAAAAAAATAAGGAGATGGGGGTCTTTTAAAGCCTTAATCAGGAATTTTCCTTTATTTGTTGGTTTGATACCTTGGGCTATAATATTTTTTGACTGTAAAGAAAAAACATTTGTACAAATATGCTTAGATTTGCCTGGGTGAAAAGGCTGCAGGAATCACTACAGTGGATGGCCCTTCTTTTCTATTTATCCCAGCTGAAGAAGTGCCCACTTCAAATGCTCTGATGGATGTTTCCTGTGTCAATTCCATGACCCATGCCACAAGAAGGGTCTCCAAACTCACTCTGTCCTGGCCATTTCTAATCTGGGTTATTGGATCCTGTTTCCTACGACTTCCCACTCTACTCCCATCCCTACTCTTGAGAGTAAGCTATTGCTAACACACACACTGAGAAAAAAAACCACAGTTTTAGCAGCATGTGAAATAATCTCCACAGGCAACTTGTGAAGTGTTTGGAATTCCTTCTGAACAGTAGACAAATATAAGAGTCAACAACATTGTAAAAAAAAAACAAACCTTAAGCAAAAGAACAAATCTGTGCATGACAAGTCTTGGTGCCTTTAAAATGTGCAGCACAAAAATGGCTTTTTGGAATAGAAAGGTTTATGTAGAACTACTGTATATTCATGAACACATGCTTTCATCTCTTGATTAAAGATTTCTTCTTGACTATTAGAGATAAGGGCTCTGTTTGCACTATCTTCCTGCATTTAAAAGTTTAATTAAGCCTAGGAATAATGAGTTCCCATTATTCACATTTTTAGGAAAAGTTTAATTATAGAATATGAAACTGCACATCTCTCCATCTCAGCCCCTCATAAATCTCAAAGATACCCCATGCCAGGGAGTATCCAGACACAGGTAAAGAGTCAAAGGGAGATGGGCTCCCATCCTCTCCATCTTCAAAGACTTAGGTAGGTATGAACTCTTTCTAAAAGTCTGTTAAGGCCAGGAAAACTCCAAAGGTTTTATGTACATTTAATAAGAAAAAAAAAAAGAGTAAAATTATCTTGAACTTTCATTATTCAAATTTTTCAACTGCAGTATGTTCTTAATCAATGGAAATAGAACGAAAATAGATTATCCTGCCTTTCCCGCAATGAAAAGTGTTTTATCTGTTCATCAGGTGCACCAGCTTTTCCTGAAAGGAAGTTTCTAAATGAAAAACTACTATCTATTTCAGATTCATATTTTAAGGGAAAAAGAAAATCCCTTCTCATTTCCATTCAAAATTTAATTCAAGTTTTAAAAACCTGAAGGGAGGTTATCATAATTTTTGCTGTTTTCTCCTTCACTGCAAAAAGAAATATAACTTCAGAATAAAAGATGTGGGCAGTTGCTGAGTCTGCTTTTTAATTCTGTTAACTCGATGCACTAACTCAGTCTGCAATTATCTCTAATCTTCACTCTCTTCCTACTCTGCAGTCACCTTCTATTATGAGACTAAATTTTATTTCCCTCTATCACAGAGAGCAGTGAAGCCTCACCCTCATGAACTATTTTAAATGACCTAACTGGGCTCTTACAGACACACTGACTGCCCTACAATAAGATTGTCTTGAGACAGCTTTTTTCACATACCCTGGAACAGCTGCTGAAACAGCTGGGAACAGGAAGCTCCAGTCTGTGACTAGTTGCTCACTCAAAGACCACCAACAAGCACTCAACAGAAAAGGGTTTGTGATCCCTTGCACTAAACATTATGCTGTCTCCAGGGAGATGAACCAGCTGAACCAAGTGTTTCGTCCAGCACCTTTAATAGCTTTGTTTCTCCATCCCTGCTTTGTTAGCCTCAGACTAACTCCCTGTGACTGAACACAGGCTCACAGGCTTCCCCTCACCTCAACAGCTGGGCTGCCATGTACCAACCAAAGGAGCTGCAGAAACTGAATGTGCCCAGGCACCTTTATTTGCGTCTCTGAGGTCAGAAGTACTGCAAAGTCTGTGGGATCATCCTTGTTTCAGTTCACAGAGAAGGAATAAGCAAAAGGAAATTAAGAGCCTTTTCTTTATCTCAACGAGCAGCAAGGTCCTGTTCCCTTGCCTGTTTTTCTCCCCCTTTCACCTCTAGTAGCTTGTTTCTAATAAACGATTAGAAATATTAGAGCTCCAAGTTATTTTTTCAAGAAGAAAATAAGGAATATTTAACCTGCTCTTGTCCCTACAACTACAAGATTTCTGTGTCCCTAGCTCATGCTGTCTATTTTCCATTTAGCTCCCACAACATTGTTAAATGCAGATTAAACTTCATGCCTAAATGGTCCAGAATGACCTATGAATACTATCATACAGAAACTATGGAAAACTGTCTTGATTTTTATCCCTTATTGTCAACTCACTGCTACAATTTCTGATTCATGATACTCAGTCGGTCAGGTACCTTAGGCTACATGTAGCACCTTGTGGCACTGAATTCATCCACATAACACACCTGTCAGAAAAATGTGTAGTGTTTCATATTAATGCAGACAGTGAGATATGTCACATATAGAAGCCATGAATATGTGACATTCTTTTTTTTTAAACTCTGTTGTCCTTCTCCTATTCAGAGCACCTTCTTGCTCTGTGATGCTATGGGTTGGGGGAGATAACATTGAGACCCATACCCATGGCTCATGGAGAAGCTATTAATCACTTCCCTTCAGTGCTTGGAAATTACTGTACCTGTGCTGAAAGCTAATGCACTACTCTTAGCATTTCATGTGCTTACAGAAACAGCTATGGTGGGGGAATTGTAAATACGTATAAAAGTTATTACAAATCTGTCTTCTTAACACAGTTTGAAATGATCTTAAAGATCTGGGGGTTGGCATAGAGCTGAAGTGCTGCACATATCACAGGAAATGTTGGACTAGACTATGGTAGCAATCATCCCTTTATAATCCTATCAGATTTTTACAACCATTTAAACATCTTCAAATCTTACCCCAAAAGCTCCTCCCTTCCTATCTCCCACTACTTCATACCAAATCATCCATGAGAGCACCAGTTCCTCTGTCAGTCACACTTTCTTCACTCACATTCAGCTATACCAGTTAAGACCTTTCAAAACCCCATTTGCAACTATCTCACTTCACTAACCAAAATCTTTTAATCTTCTGAT
>NW_010187149.1:0-2950 GCF_000695765.1 Mesitornis unicolor | reverse complement strand
CCCTACAGTGGCAGCTCCTTGCTCTCCACAGCTCAGAAGCTCAATCTACCTCTCACACCGTATTTCTCCCACCCCAATACTACAAAACCCACTGTCCTCTGATCCAAGATTCCCACCATGAAGGACAACTTTTACCTTGAAGAAAAATTGACAAGCAGCAGCAGAGAAAAATGAGAAGCCCAGTGATTGCTTAGACTACGGGAAGGAGACAACTCACCCTACCCCTCATCAGTCATTTACATAAAGATTTGACATAAGTCTCAGCTTGCTTCTTCCTCTTATCAAACGAGTGATAAGGAATCTTCAAGTAATATCTTGACTTTCCAGTATACCTTCTCCCATACAGAAATGTTTACAAGTGGTTACTAATCCATTTCAATTTTAATTAAACACCTCTAATGTCAATGTCATCATTAATAATAGAGCTGAAAGTGCCACCAGATGCCTAAGTCACAAAATGGCAGCATACCCTACCTTGGTCTGCCACAGCTTCAATATTCACTTTGAGTTCATTTGCCATGAAGCCAATAACTGAGAAGATGACAAAGCCTGCAAATATACTTGTGGCACTGTTGGTACATGTGACTATCAATGTGTCCCTGAAAAGAAAAGAGAAAGCCATGTCTCCTTGTAGTATTGCACACAATGGAGGGTTTTGTACACATTTCAGGAATCTCTCTCATGAACACACTCAAACGTGAAGAAATCCATACCTGAATGCCTGTACTGGGAAAGTACACGTGACTTGACAGGAAACCAGACCTCATGATCCCTATCCATAATTATTGCATTCTTGACAAAATTTTCTTTTTTTTTTTCAGGATACATGTGCCCAAAAGACTTCCCCTTAAATTACTGTGACTGAGGAACAAACAAGTAAATCACTTCAAATGTTTTTCAAAATTGAGTAGTAATGCTTATTCCTAGTGCTACTTGTTTGTCAGGAACAGAACAAAATACAACCTGAAAAGCTGCCAAGAACCTCACCAAGGTGGCAAACTGGAATCCCTAACAGACCGTCTCTTAACAGGAGCGATTAGGTTAATTCTTCAAGTCTACAGAAAAAACTGGCAATGTTCTGAATGGAATCATCATGTGCTAATCTTGTTCAAAAACCCAGCAAAGCTTTAAGTGAAATATTTTAGGTATGCATTATGAAGTGTATTTATGTAAATTTACTGCAATTATAGATTATTTTATGACATTTAAAATGAATATGTAACTGAAAACTACAATTTTATCTGCAGTATTAGAATGTAGTAAGTATAAAAATTGTAAGGAAAAATAGTCATGCTTCATTTCAGTATTCAAGATGTTTTTTAAAATTAACCAGATTGGAAGTAACTAAGCTTTTCTAATCATTTCAGCTTCAGTCTTCCATATCCCTCTCTAACATAGGTAAAGTACGTATTTAGTATTAGTCCTGTAAGATTTTTATACTTTATTACCATGTATTTAATTTGAAATTTTCATTTACATTTTTCAAACTCCACAAAGATTTGCTAAATTAATGCAGAAAGGTTGCATGGCACTTTTCCCATCTTCTCCCTGATATTCTGAATGTATTCATTCATCACCAAAAAAAAATCAAAGCCCAGGACAAGTATTTTCAAATAGGACCTGAAGGCTTGCTGGATGGGAGTTACTGAGTACACAACACTGTTATTTATTCATCCAGACTTTACAATAATTAAATTAAATTACTTTTTTACAGTAGTGGGAAATGCTTTTGAAGTTCCTTTGTAAAATTCTGATCCATGTATCTTTTTAAAGGTAAATATTTTGTATACAGTACTCCAAAGTCATAGGATATGTGAGTTCAAATCCCAAGGACTGTGTGCTTTAAAGTCTTGATTCAGGAGAGATTTTAAGCATGCTCCTGGGACAGACCTTGTGCATGCTCTTGGCTGTCCTGAATCAGCACCTCTGTCATTGCATGCATCAGTAAAGATTTGCTTCAGTAGAAGCAATATTGGCTTTTAAAACAATAAAATATCAGTGAAGCATTCTACTAACACCACTTGTTTTTGGCTTTTTCGATCTGCAGACATTTATCTGGCACATTTTTTGATAAAAAAATTTACTATGCCACGAGAATAATGGCTGTTCCTTTGCAAAAATAACTTTCAGTGATTTCAAATGAAAGTGATTTTAAATTTCACTACTTGAAATAACTTTATACATGTAAAACTGCACTAAGACTAATTGAGAAAATATATTTAGGAGAGACAAGAATCACACACATGGAAACTGCATGTTAAACTCATGCACATCTCAAAACGGCAAACTTCAGCTATTTCTGCACACAGGACTGTTCTTCAGCAGAAGCTGCCAACTGGCAGGGTTTCATAGCACTGCTCACAGCTGTTAACAACATCCCAGTTTGCTTTTCAGCCTAAAAGTGCTGAGTCTGAAAATTAAGAGCCAATAGAGACTATAATAAGACTAAGGCTCATCTTGAGACTAGTATATTAGGACTTGGGGAGAAGATCCAATACACAAAACCTAAAAAAGGTTAAAGAAACAAAACAAAAAAAGAAAAATCACTCCTCAAAAAAAAAAAAAAAGGAGAGTCTTTCAAACCAGATTTCTGCAATTTGGAAGAAAACTGGTTTTGAACAAAACCTGTTTAATAAGACCATTGGGTTTCACTCTCACATACCTGTAGCAATTATTATGGAATTTATTGTAAGAAGAGAGAGTAATTAGACCTCCCCATGCTGCAGATAAAGAGAAGAAAATCTGAGTGGCAGCATCCTTCCAGACCTAAGACACACAGGAGAGGAAATGGCATCAGCTTCAGGGAAGAGTCTTAGAAAGATCAATAATGTATTGAACATTACTGTTAGGGGATTAACACATAAGTGGTATAAATTAATTTAAGAGCAATGGATGTCAACAGAACATTCAAAAGCAAAAGTGTTAGTGTTAGGTCATAGGCTGGACTTGA
>NW_010187148.1:7972-13107 GCF_000695765.1 Mesitornis unicolor | reverse complement strand
ACTCCTAACATTCTGTGATTCTGTGATGAGAAGCACCAGGAGTTGTTAATGGTCCTAGGGGGTTCTCTGTTGCTGGATATTTTTTACATATGTGTGCAGATGCTTTTGTGGAAGAGAGAGAAATTGATTCAAGGCAGTGTTCTGCATTATGATAGTTTAAAAAGCATACTGCTTTTTCTGCAGAAATGTAATTGTGATTCTAAAATAGTGTTAAAATCAGTAAAAAGGGAAACATATAATGAATAAAGAAGGGGTGTGCTGAAAGATACACATGGGCAAAAGCAGGTGAGATTAAGTTTAGTTTAAATAGCTCATAGCACTTATGGAGGAACTTCTGTAGCAACTGAAAGACGAAAATAAACATTCACAATACAGTGTAAACTCTGCTGCAAGCATATATGCTGACATTTTTGGTTTTTTATTTTTCTTGATTTTTCTTCTTCACAGCTTTATTAGATTGTCAGACACCAAAACCACATTCCTCCAATTAACAAATCAGCTTGTTTAACTTGCTCTTCCACAGATGGATTATTTCAACAAAAGACCCAATAAAAAGATTCTTTATATAGGTCACAAATTTAAAAAAAATTATTGTCACAGAATCTTACCACCCCAGTTAGCAAATTGTAAGCAGGGCACATCAAAATTTCTTGATATTACTGAATCATAGGGTGACGAGGGGCAGTTTTCACAGAAAATAAAAGGATATTAACTTTTTTTTCAGCATATGGAAGCCACAGCCTCATATAACTCAGCTAAGGTTGTTAAGATCTGAAATCAACCGATGCGGTACCATCTCAAGGGTTTCAAGATGAGTTTTTAATGCATTCTGCAAATAGAATCATGTTGATTTCTTTCAGAAACAATGAAAAAAATCCATCTACTCTTGCTAATAAAACCACAGTATATCTCACTACAGTTATGGGCTGAAAATTAATTTTATTTTTCACAAAATAAATTATATTATGTCAAGTTGCTAGAGTGAACAATAGTTATTGTCGGGAAATAGGTTCAGATAAGTTGTACAAACAACACTTCCTCCCTTAGATTTTCCCAAATTGAAATTGCAGATTGTGGCCTGGGGACACAGTGTACTCTGAACAATGGGAGATGTAGTTTTGGCTCGTTTCCTTGGGGTCTCAGAGGTTGTGAAATGGCCCTCAGCAGACCCAGCCTACAAATGTTCCCCACTCCCTTTTGTCCTAAGCCAGGCCTGCGGGAAATCAGGCATTGTTTTTAGTGATGCTACCCGTGGTACTTTGCTGTTCTTAAGATGAGGTGTCTGCACAGAGGCAACTGCAGCATGAGTTACACAAAATCACCTCCTCTACACTGCCTCATAGCTGCAGAGCTCCAAAGACCCCACCACAGCCCTGATGGAGCACCTTTTATGCTCAATTCAACAGCCCAAGGGAGCTGTGTCTGTCTTTGTGTGTGGTCCTCAGCAGAGAAACAGCCTAGGAAATGGCGTCAGCTGCACAATGCAAAGCATCTTCTGACCAGGGTGTTTTGACTAAGAGCACAAAGCACAAACGAGCAACAATCTGCCGCTTGCATCCCTTCTGGTTTCCCTGTGGGCTGACAGTAACTTCAGACTCTGCAAACCTCTTCTCTGCATTTGCTGCTGTAAAAACAAATAATTAGCACAAGAGCACAAGTCTTTTCTTATTTTGTGAATAATTAGATTTTCCTTTCTCCCTATATGGCTAAGCCAGTACAACAAGAGTAACAGAAAGTAAAGAGCTTTGCACAGACTGAATAAAGCACAATTTCTAAAGAACATCCAATATGCAAAAGTGTCAGATGGTCAACTGGAGGCATATGACGTCCGATCACAAGAACTGTTCATTTTTCTAGATCACTTATTCAAAACCTGCTCACGCATTTAAGGAGTTTCCCACAGGGAAGGAGAAAGAGAAGCTATGGAAGAAGATGGCTGCTTCTGTGAGGCTGCAAGGAGGAGACAGCACCATTACTCAGGTCAATTGGTTATTGGGGGTTATTTCACCCTTCTCTGCGTGCCCATCTCCCATCTACTGCCTGAAACATCCTGGAGAAAAGATGGCACAAGCCACTCTGCCATCATCCTCCAATTCTTCAGGTGCCTGAAGTCACTTTCCTTTGTTCCTTTTCTCTTCTCAGGCAGGTAACTAGCAGAACAAAAGTTAATAAGTGAAATGTTGTCTTCTGCGGATATTTACTGAAGCTTCTTCAGAACTGTGTGTAGCATTGGTTGGTTGTTAGCCATTGCTCTGTAGTTAAAGGAAGACATTTCAATCAGTTAATGAAGAAATATAGTTACTATCTAAAACACCTATGCATGGATTATTCTTGCTATACAAAGTCACCTTTAAAGTTATTGACAGAAGAAGGTCATATATAAACATTTTCTCACTGCAGCTGTAATTTGACTGTTTGATGCTCTCAGTCCTATATGAGAAATAAGCACTAAAGTGATGTTACAGAAACCCACACCAACTTTCTTCTGTAAAAGTGTTACTATTAAGGCTGAGATATGTCTTGTGAGCTGAATTCACTGAGGTTTCTAAACAAAAACTAAGGCAGTGCAACTACTCATGTTTAAACATCATGAAGCCAAGAAGGAGGAGATAGCTGACAGAAGGTGGAGTCCTCTTTTAGTCAACCACTCTTTTAAAAGACGCAGTACTATATCAAGTTATGCTGTATGAAATGTTACACCTTAAGTGATCTGCAAACCCAGGTGGCCTCAGGCTCCAGTTCCACAAGCACATTTTGCCAGAAAAATTATCTGTGCTGCCAAGAAAACTGGTCCTACTCTCCTCTGCGCTGGTCCTTCCCTTGCAACAGCCAAACATTTGTTTGGACTCTGGGGTCATGAATTGAATGCCACCAAAACTGAACAGTTTGGAAGATTTGGGGTTTTTTTTTCCTTCTAATGTTACAGCAACAGTTTATTCTATAATCTGGTTTAGGTGGCAGTTGGAAGAAAAAAAGATCCAGAGCTAGTCATTAATCATAAACTGAATATGAGTGAACGGTACCATCCTGTTGTGAAAAAGGCAGACAGTGAAGCTCTGTAAGCAGGATTGCATCCTGCAGGACAGGTGGCACCACATCCTGCTCTCCTTGGAGCCAGAGAGGACTCAGAGAGAAGGTCTTGTCCAGCAGTGGACAGCAAATTGAGACAGACAGGGACTGACTGGAGTGGGACTGGGAAAGGGATATAGTAATGGTGACTTACCTGAAACAGGGCCAAGGAAAGGCTGCATGGTGGCTTAACCTGGAAAGAGGAAGACATGGTGATGGTCTTCTGAAAGGTAAAAGGCTGCTGTGAACAAGGACCAGTCTGTTCTCCACGTCCATGGAGGGACAGGGGCTTAACATTGCAGGAAGGAAGATTCACGTGATACGTTAAGGGAAAACTTCTCAAGGTAAGGTCGGATAATCACTTGAACAGAGCATCTGGGAAAAGGTCCAAAATCCTGGAGATCTCTGAAAATGGAGACATAAACATCAGTCAGGGATGCTGGCTTTGCTGAGTCTGCCTAGGGAAGAGAGGGCATTGGCTTTGTAAGTCCTTCCAAACTCTGCAAGTTAATGGTATCCTACTTAGTATGTGCATGTGGGGTTTGGTACACACATGAATGAACCACGTATTCCTGCATCACATAGTAGTATCTCTGTGTTTTTGTAATTACTGTAACAAGCCCTATGATTTCAGTAGTCAGGGGAGACTGGTTTCCTGCAAAACCCCTTCTCAAAGGCTAGAGGGTATAAGTGATTGTTTTTTGTCACAATAGCAAAAAAAAATTGAAAATATTGAAACTGCTTAATAACAAAAAGATCATGCTTGTAGGACATAAATTTGATGATGTATATCTTTTCTGTCTCTTACAACATTACCTAAATGATAAAACTGTCTCCTGAACTAGCAGTCACCTTAGTCTTTTCAGCCTCACACCCCCTCGAAGTGTTTGAAGCAGAGAGGTTGAGGGGAGAGCCATATGCTCTAATTTTGCTAATGAAGTTTATGCTTTTTTGAAAGACAGGAAAGGTGAGCACTGAAATCTTAGTGCTTTAAGTCAGGACTAGCAGTTACTCACAGCATCACATCATTAACATGCACCCAGCCTGTGAGCGCTGCAGCAACAGCGAGTGCTCACATGGAAAGGACTCGGCAAACATCAGCCAGCCCTGCTGCAGGGTCGGCAAACGGCTCTGTCTGGGTCTGCATGTGCGCAGTATTCATAGCCAAGCACTGCAAGCCATGGCAGGGTCACGCTTACAGAAACTCCTGCAAGTTTGTAAGGTGCAGAACCGAAGACAATGCTGCTGAAGATGCTGTTTTCGTAAGGGAGGAGTGGCAGAGCTGTGCTTGCAGCCGGTGCCTTTGCCAGCTGGGGTCAACTCCTTAGACACAGATGAAAAACAGCACTGCCTTCCACCCCAAGGATGACCACAGCCTGGCTTTTCTGTGCAGTCCTATAAATAGGCTGTATCAAAAAGAGAATTTTGTTTTCCAGGCCTTTTGAGTCTATGGTTTTTGTTGGTTTTTTTTTTAGGAAAAAAAAAAGCTGTCCAGACAGGAAAATGCATTATCAAATTTGTACACCTGTTTTGTGGACATGTCCCTAAACACTACTACACACTGACTGATTCATCTGGGGGAGGCAGGAAGCAGTTGTAACACTCCTATCCACGCGTGAGATGCTTAGCTGCAATATGACACTGCATCTCCACGGGCTTCATTTATTTAAAAAGTCAATTTTATTTTGGAGTATATGATTGTCTTGACCACAAACAGCATTTAGCCAAAATGTTCAATATAATTGATTATAATGAAAAATGTGTTTAGGGAATAAACTCTTGTTTCAAATTCAAATAGATTTCTATTTCTGCTCAGTTTTTCTGGACAGATGAGCACTGCAGGAAATCTGTGCACAGCTTTATTTTTATTGATTAATTAAGATTAGCTCAGAAAAGGGTGTTTTAGAGGTAGCAGAATAAATGGGTGCTTTGAGACTTTATTATTTTTCCAGAATATTTTCTTTATGATGTGTTTTGCTCTATCTGGGACGAAAAAACCAGAGAGAACAGCAGCAGTAAATATTACTGAGAAGCACAAATGAAAACAGCATCCTGTTACTTCATAA
>NW_010187148.1:0-7958 GCF_000695765.1 Mesitornis unicolor | reverse complement strand
AATTTTGTTTAATCCTTGACTACCAAACTCCTTTACCTAACTCCTTTTTTTGTCTGTTCCTCAGTTATGCCAGTATTTCTAATGTTAACAGCTATTCTGATGCATATATGTTAATAGACTTACATAATGTATACAGTACATCCCATTACATCAGTAAGACTGACAATGTACAGATCATAGCTGAATTCATGCTAGAGCAATAATTCAAGAATGCACAGCAAAGGTAAATGGTGTGAAGAGAGATGAAATCAGTACAATACTTTTTATATAAATTATATACTTTTCATCTTTATTTCATATATTTTTGCTGTAATAACTCAATTTTAGTAATATCTGGTGGCTCTAATTTTAGGCAATTAGTATCTTTGTTATGGAAGGAGGGAATTTTGGTGTAAAAAGACAGAGTGGCACAGAACAATAAAAACACCATCTTTATATGTAACTATCTGTATATGTATGTGACATATCCAAATGTGAGTCAATCATTTATTACAGATATAAAGTATTCTCACAGCCATAGATGAACAGGCAATTGCAACATGATAAAATTAGTCCAACTATGATGGTTGCCTAAAGCTCTTGCAAGCAGGTAGGTAGGATTAATCATATAGGATTCACTTAATTCCTACCTACAGAGTAAGGAGCAAAAAACAGCAGGAAAATGCTTGGTATATTTTGCTTTTAAAAAAGCTGTCTTCAGATCGTTTAAGTGCTGTCACTGGTACCATGGGTGGGCTGGAAGAGGGGCAATGAGATGCTAAATGCACCAGCCCAAGTCTGTTTGCACTTGGAGGATTCGCCAGGGGGGGCTTTACACCAGAGAAAGATGGCTGTAAATGAGAGGGAATGTGACTCAACAGATGTATGGGCCATACTGACCTCCTTTATGTTGTTTCTCCTCCCCCTTCCCACAGCTATAGGTGTTACCAGACTTATTAAAAATGGACAGGCTGAATTCACTCATTTACGTTGTCTACTGACCAGACACTAAATAACAATTCAGAGATAAATGAGCAGTCATCTACTCCAGTGGAAATCTTATAATTTGGAGCAGGATTTGTCCTAATTACTGTCCTTTACTGAATATGAACCAGTGACCTGAGGGCATGAAGCTCTGTATCCCATTACTAATTCCACCAGTCATTCACTCAGCTCACTCAGAGTATTTTGAGAGCTTTTCTGAAAAAGAGATTGGAAAACTTTCAGTACGTGGCTATGGGAGGAACTGAGAGGGATAACTTGGAGTTATCCTCCACTCTGCACAAACCCCAAACTCTGCCTTCTTTCGGTGTTACCTGAGAAACACATAACAAAACTCAATAAATTCAATACAACCTGTGCCTGCCAAGGAAATGTCCTATACTCTAGACCTCTCATTTTTCTTTTGATTACATTGCTTGTCAACTTGCATTACAGATGAGTAACACAGAAACATAAAGACATACCCTCCAGAACGAAAAAAAAATCAGTTTTATAGGATGAACAAGCTTCATCATACATAGTAATTACATCAGTAAGTGATAACAATAGTATCCTATAATGCTCCTTAAATCCAGTGGTAGTAACATTTAAAAGAGAAATATCTACATGAACAATTAATAATTATAATCTGGAACTTAGTTTCTGACTGAACCTAAAGTGCAAGAAAATGTTATAACATCTCTGAGGCCAGTGCTTTTAATTCTGGGGGATAACCAAGGCATCCTTAGTTCTTCATGCTAGAACTGGTGGTGATTTTTCTAAAGGTGTAGTTCATTAAGTAAAAACATCTGTTTGACTAGCAGTAAGCATTTTGAGGAAAGGACAGTATTTGGCATGTTCGAACTCAGTCATTTTGGAAGAATTTTTAAATACGTAAGACCCTCTGACTTTTGCAAAACCAAACCAAAAATACCTGAATTTTCCAGGCTGTTTAAATAGTTGAACAATACAATTTCCTTAATCCATTTCTTCCTTAGAGTTTTGGAGAATAACTTTTTTAGAGATTTCAGCACTGAGCACAATTGATGATGGATAATTTTTTTAAAAAAATTAAAACTGGAAAAATTTTTCCCACCCAGTGTTACACTGTAGGTTTTGTATCCTTACATTACCTATTCTGCTGGCTTATGTACCCACATGATCTGTTAGTTCCAGGCTTTTGTTGCTTTTCCTGAGAAAGACTCTAAAGCATTACCTAATGAGCCTTTCCTAATGTCTGACAAAGCTATTACACAATAGCTATATCTGATATATATATATACACACACATACAGAAATGTAGAATTAGTTCCCCAAAGCTATTATATACCACAGCAAAAAAAACAACCCAGAAACATTATAAACCAACATAAGAAGTATTTTCATGTTGCCTCTTTCTTCATTAAAAAAAATGACTCAAACAAGAAATAATCTTACTCAAAATTCTCTAATATTATAAATCTAACTTTATTATTGATACAAGAAAATAGGACATGAAATTGGAATGAATATACCTTCCAGCTCCCCTCACTACCACTAGTATTTAACAAAAAGACTGTTAATATTCAAAACAATACGGCTGACTCCTTAAACAAACAAACATAAAAATAATAGTAATACAAATGGGTGAACACAAATTCTATTTTTTCAAATGGTAAAATTATTTTTCACTTACATTCTTATTATGCATTGAAGAAGAACCTACTCATGAAATCAGTCATGACTTATGCAGAAGCATTAAAAAAGACCAAGTCTATTTTTCTATGGATTCAGGCCCTTATTCATTTTAGTCAGTAATAGTAGTGGCTTTGTGACAACTACAATAAATGTAATTTTGTATTCTGTTTAAAATATATATGCATTAATATGAAGTACAATTAATATACTTCTATGTTGGAAAGCATTCTACTATAAAAGATAAAGCTACAATTCTTTTGTATGATGCTGAATGTAATTGTAGCTGGATATTGCTTTGATTTTTAATTCTTTATTATGTTTCTCTGAGCTATTTTTTTATCTTTTTCTTTTTCCTGAATATTTTGGTTGGGTTTTTTGTTGTTTGTTTTTGGTAGGGTTTGGTTGCTTTTTTTGTGGGTTTTTGTTTGTTTGTTTGTGGTTTTGGGGTTTTGTTGGTTTTTGGTTGGTTGGTTGGTTTGTTGTTTTGTTGGTTTTTTTCCCCCAGAAAAGTAAACTCCATAGCTCCCAGGCAGCTACAAAGGTTATCAGCTGAGACTCTAAACAATGTAAGTCTGGACCAGGAGGAATGTACATTAGGTCAGAAATCACAGATATCTACTATCCATTCCCCACCTGAGCAGAAATCCCCAAAACAAACACTGGCTGATGTTAAACTTAATTTCCTTACTCTTAAGCAAGACTGTTGTTTGGTATCTTTTCACTTACATGTGTAGGATGATAACATTGGCTCAAATTGCTGTTGTCAGGGCTGCGCTGCCTACAGCCTTTTAAGATTTTTTCTGCTGTTACACTCATTTTCTCCAGGCGTTTGTACAGTCCCAGCTGCATCTGAATGGATTCATTAAAATGGTTTTCAATATATAGCATCTGCATAAAATATAAATGCAGTGTTCTCATAAAAGGGCATTGTCTCAGAAACTTCACATGATCTTGAGATGATGTGGGTATCCTGCAACGTTTGATTCTTATTACAAGAACAATGGATTCCATTTTCTATTAAACTGATTTTTATGGTATATAGGTTGGCCCACCTACAAAGTAAGGTGCTGTATCTCTGAGACTGCTCAGCTGCATAATACATTAAATGCCTCTTTCAGGGTGACTATAGGGAGTGTTACTTCTAGTTTATCAAACCTGTTTCTATTGAATTATGCACCTCTGCAGCACATTATTTGCAGGCTGTATGCCAGATGGATAGAAATCTCTGTATCAGTATCGAGCCTTGTAAACATTACAAATTCTTCCCAGGGTTGGTTTCTTATTCCAGATGGCACCCGCTGTGCTTGCTGTGTCTTTCTTCCAATATATGGGGCTTACTTTTCCCCAAGAAATGTGACTGCTTTAATATTTTACTCATTTTTCCTATTTTTATGCCAATTCGTGAGTGTATCTTGACAGATTAAGCAGAAAGTGATTTGCACAGATGCTCAGTTCACATTGAATAAGAAAAAAAAAGGACATTTTATCCTATTATGTTTTTTTTTAATTCTAAACTAGTTTTCCTGGTTACCAAGGGCTTTCTGAAACTTGGAGTCATCACAGCCTGGTGTCTACTGAACCCTTTACTTGCAGGAGCTCCGTCATCAGGCTGCCTCTCTTGACTCACATTTGGGGAACATTATGAAAGCTGTGTTATGAGACGCTGATGTCTTTGGAATATTTAAAGTACTAATTTAAGCTATACCTCCCAAGAATGTTGAGACAGTTTCATACTTTGGCTATCTGTGAGCTGTAGGACAATACTCTTCTTAAGGATACTGTGCTAATCACAGGATCTGCTGCCTATCACAACAGCCAGTCCATTTACTAGCACTTCTCCTTTCAACAGACTCCAGCAATTTCATCTTATGCTTAGACCAAGTTGTTCCTGGCGTGGATCCTTCTCTTGTGTTTATGCAGCATTTGGCACAAAGATGCTAAGCTTTAAACCACTGTGATAATATCCTTACCCACATAATGGGCAGATGTTTAAGTGGCATCAGAGGTGCTACTCGTGCGTTGAACGGAGTCGCTGTGACATTATCTTCACTGCTGCTTTGTGGATGACCTGGGGAAGGGGAACGACACAGGATTGTGAAGCAGAGAATCTCATGAACTCTTGTTTCACCAAATGCCTCATACAACTGAGGGCTATGTGTAGTGACATCTCTTCCACAGAAAGGCTGATCCCAACATTTGCTTCCAGTTGCTAAAAATATAAGTATCCATGATGAATTAATTACAATGACCTGGCATGCACAACAGCTTAATGTTTGTTAGACAATTCTCCCCCCCAAAAAAAGTCTAGATAAAATAGGAAAGGCATATCTTCTCAAATGACATAAAAAACTAGATTAAGCAAGAACAAAATTGTTTGTAGTCATTTAAAAGGAGAATGATAAAAGGTAAATGACATTTCCACACACATGAGAATACCCCATTATTTTCAAAATGTTCAGGACTTACTATATCAGCAATGTACAATATAATGTGTTTGAAAATTTTCCTTCTTTACCAAATAGCAAAATCTTAGCTGAATATTATAAATATCTTTCAAATGGCCAAATCATGCTTTTTGCCTTGAAGAGTAAACCATTATGTCAGCAAAAGTGCATAAGTAAAATTACAAGAAAGATATTAGTTCAGTTCTACTTTGCAGACAATATGTAAGAGGAGATACATAGGTACATTCTTAGTTAAATCTAGTTTCTTCCCTGTAAGATATTGTAGCAGTTGTTCAACAGCTTTCCAAAACTACTTTTTATTTGATGTATTGCCTTGACATGAAAAGGTGAACAATGATTTACTATCAAGGCTTAGTGACAAATAAGCACTTCAAATGTATAACATACAGCAAATACATAAAAAACCCAGACATAAAAGTGACAGTGTAAGAACATTTTTCCATTGCTTTAATCAATTTTTATTACCATTGCATTAATTGTATATTTTCCAAGGTGTTTTTCAGAATAAAAGCCTAAATTTTACATACTTTCTGAAATAGATTTTCCTGTCACCTGGCACTCAGAAGAGTGACAACTTGCTGACTTTGCCTGCAATCTCTTATGATCACTTCTGGGCATCAGAATTTACAATTGCACTGTCACATGATGTGCAATATTTCGCTGTTTATGACCGCTTTGAACAAGATGTAATGAATCAGTTCCAATGAAAATTTTAAGGTAAATATAGGGTAGATGTGTTAAATTATCTCAGCTGATATGTGACCACAACTTTTCACCACACTTTTACAGAAAGATCCTTGGGGCCTATAATGACACAACACTCAGGAATGTGGTTTCATGAATGAAACCTCTGGAACAAAAATACTCAAAAAAGAAGGGTTAGTTAAGGAAGCTATGAAATAAAGCAAACCAGTATGCTTGTCTGTATGTGTTTTTCTTCAGGGCCCTATGGAATAAATTACATCAACAGATTCCTTTACATCTGTTTGCACATATAACTTGATCATATTCATACATATGAATTTGGCCTAGAATTTGTTTTTTAAAAACCACAAACAACCCCTTCTTGATTGTTGGTAGTGAAGAAATTTTTTAAAAGATCATATTTACTAACTTGTGTTTAGATAGTATGTAGAAATAGGTAAGTAGTAGATAACTGAAGCATTAAAAACTGCTTTTATAAGAATGATCATGTAATACAATATAAAGAGAACTAGACCATACTTTGAACAATAAAGCACAGGAATTAATGGCAAACTGATGGTTGCTTAATTAGTGCTCACTGTAAACAGGAACATTTGATGTCTTGTACATCCTATGGATTGTTATGCAATGATATATTCAACATTTTCAGTTTAGGAAAAATGTTTGTATGTCTAAGATAAAATGACGTAGTAAAAGGAAACCTCTTTATTGGTTTTGTAGTTAAAATTTAACTCTTGTAATTTATTTTTACTGTATGTCTCGGGTGTTATGGTAGAATAAATGGTGCATAATAATTTCTGATTTATGCAAAAGCTTTATTACTGTACAGATTACATAATCTTGGTTGAAAACTTGCAATCTTAACTTGGCAAGGATGGGTTCTTACTATAGTGTTCGGTCATGATATATGATGTGCTTGTTTTGGAAAGCACTGAATATTCACTTAGTGTCAATTGTCTAAAAACTGTCTCCTCCTTTCCCTTAGTTTTACTGCCTTGCCATTTACTTACATCGTGATTTATGTTATTCCATGAAATTCCGCACTCTGAATTGTTACTGACTTGGATAGCACAAGCCTAGTGAAATCGAATTAAAGATGCATCGTAAGAGGCAAGTAAGAATCCAGTCATTGAGATGCATGAATATGAGTTATTTCATACATGAAGATCATCCAAATGATCTTCAATCTCTGTCCAAACACGGACTCTCCTGGATATTCCTTATTACTCTCGAACTTCGTTATGTGAAGCCACAAGGGAAACTGGTCTGTTCCAGCAGGATTCGTGCATCTGTTTCACAGAATGAGAGCCTTAAAACTCCACATGGGTCCACAGTTCCTGTAAATAACACTCAAAATCATCATCACTGGCAGAGATCACACAGGGAATATTTTATAACTCGTTCTATGCATTATACAGTGTGCTGAGTATAGTAATTTTCACATTTTTTGTTTGGAAAGACTGTAAGAGAATCAATTTTCTTTCTTACTCATAAGACTCCGTAAAGCAAAGAGACAGAATGCTATACATGTAAAACACATTTATAGATGAATGTGTTTCAAATGCCTTTTTCGTGAAAGAACCTTAAAAGAGAGTTTAAATAATTTAGTAAATTAAAGATGCAGGATCCTCTAGTTGGTAGAAATATGGAAATTTATGTTTATGTTTCTTGATACCAGCTCCTCCTCCAGAGCTTATTTTTTATAACCTATATCTGCTGTCCTGAGCGCAGAAACAAACCCGTGTGTGCTCCCAGCCTCGCTAAACTCCGTGTAAAAATAAACCCGAGTAACTCCCGGCACAGCGCACACGGGTTTGCTGTTCAGGAAACGATGAACACCCGCTGCTCTCGGCTCTCCCCGCATACCCCTTGAGTCCCCGCATACTCCCGCATCCCCGGGAGCTGGATGCTGTCCTGGCCGCGATGCCAGAGTGATATCCGTACATGATATCCTGACCCACGGCCGGCTCTCTACTGCCCTGGCTGGGTTATCGGTTCACCAGACGGGCGCCTGGGGAGGTGGGGGGATGGAGGTCTCCGGCGTGAGACTCCCTCTTTTGCCCCTTGCTTTTAATAGCTGTGAATATGGAGTTAAAAGCAATGCGTTTCTGGTATTTCTGGTATTGAAACTTGGGTTTCACTTCTTGATTT